>NW_005366171.1:4565141-4596566 GCF_000412655.1 Myotis brandtii
CAGTCGTTGGGGCCCCCAGAGGCCGGCCCAGGGTCTGCGCCGACTTGTGCTGCTGGCGGGGGTTTCGCTCCTTCTTCTCCAAGATGAAAGCAGGCACGGTCGTCTTTGCCGCTTCTCCGGGACTGTTGCCGCCGCCGCTCCTTCATTGCACATTCAAGTGGAAAATTTTCAGGAGTCAGCAGAAACATTGTGTCCAAAAAAGACTGAGTCGCAGTTACCACCAAACCCTGGAGGAGACTCTCCCTGGAAAACTTCCCTTCGGTAGGAAATACTGGGGGATTTGTTTGTTTATTGGAAGAGAAATGATCCCCAGGAGGGAAGAAAATCAGGGTGTACTTCTAGTCTTTGTTCGTAGCAGCAACACTTGTTTTCAAAAGTCCAGAGGCCCGCTTTAAAGAAAGTTCAACTTCTGTGAGTTTCCTTTTTTAAAAGTATATTTTTTTAAAAAAAACGGAGGCAACATTTTAAATGAGTTGAAAACAATAGAGGGCTCACACCTCCCTATTCTCCTCCCACGAAAGAAATAAAATCCAGATCACAATTTTCCTTGCTTTCAAATTCTTTCTTTTTAAAGGTTTATTTAAAGTTGAGTGGTGTCACTGGATAAAAAATATTTGTGAAACAATGAAATACCAGCCACCAGCATTTCTCAGAAGGCTTGTTAACTTCTCAGAGGCAAGTGGCTGCCTGTGATTTGTAGAAATGAAAATTGACCTCAGTAAGCACTGGAAACTTAGAGACAGATGATGTTGCAGCAGCGGGTAATGTAAAAAGGCCATGTTTTAAAAACACTGCCTTGGAGGAAGCCCAGGTCCTGGGACAGAAAGATCTGCAAAACCTATCAGATATGAAAATAGTGTAAAAAATTAAAATGCTACAGATATTGCAAAGGAGCGGAACACGGTCAGTTCAGGACAACCACACGTTTCTTCCTCCCTTCCTTTCACTGGGATGTTTCTGGAAGTTTAGGTGGTCTGCTCATTTGTGGTGTGCTGGGTGCCTGCAGGTGGTTTCCTGAGTAGACAGATCCCTTCAGGAAGACCTGATCTCCCTTCATGGTCAGTGCAGGGAGTGGTTCCTTTTCTGAGTCTGCCATGGATCTTGTGTCTTATCCATGGGGGGCTCCTCTGCTAGGGAACTCTGGAGGCAGTGGTTGGGAACAGCCTTCAGGTTGTGCCCAGTGCTGCTTCACCCTTCCACAGTTGGGTCTGTGCCCTTCTGTAAATAGGATCTTTGGGCCCAATCACATTTGAATGCTTATACGGGGCCAGACTTAGGTCCAACTTTGGTAAGAATCTTTCCTCTTTAGAAGGAAACGGTAGAACTAATTACAGAGTGACTCAGGAAAGACAAATGGATTAGTTGAACCTTTGTCAACATCGAGGTTTTGAATTGTTGATAATTTTTTTTTTCGGGGAAAGGCTTATTTTTCTAATCTCACTATTTCCATAAATGGTCACAGATATTTTTGTTTAGCGTTTCTTTGTATGTGTAACTCTGTTGAACTCTCAGGTTTCAGGTTTTAAACAGAGTTTACAATTCTTTTATTTGTTGTTGGCATAAAAAAATGAACTGATAAGCAGTATCCATTACTGGTTCTTGCTGGTGGTATGAAAGTGCCAAGGCAGACCATTTTATTTTTACTTAAATGATAACTATTATTTGATCCACAGTTTTAGGGGGCATATTAGAATATCTTTTCTTTCTTTCTTTCTTTCTTTCTTTCTTTCCTTTCTTTCTTTCTTTTTTTACAACTTTGAAGCAAAACCAGTATGACATTTTGCCCTGACATTGAGAGGAAAAAATATATTATAGGTAAGAATCTTTGTTTAGAGTCCTCCTCTGTGTGATCTTTTGTAAGGTAGCAAATAGAACTCCAGAGAATATGCCTGAGAGATTATTAGAGATTTTTTTTTTCTTTCCCCAAAACATAAACCAGGACTCACCATGACATATATTTAATGAAATTTAATTTAAAGAGGAGGGCAACCTAACTTAGTTTGAGCCAGATTGAAATGAATTTCTCACCGAGAGGTGCTTTCTTGCATTGTGGTACAATGTGTGTGTGCTCCACAGCAGTGAACTAATTAAACATAAGGGAGAGTTGGGATGGGGGTACAGCCTGGGGGAAGCCAGCTTTCTCTGTTCCCCTTTTCTCTACCCCTCTTTTGCTTTATACAGCATGGATTCTATATTCATACACTCACTTTGGGGACTGGCATCCCCTTTTATTTAGAAAAAGGACAAGCAGGTCATAAGGAAAACCAGTGTTCTGTGTTTTTGTTGCTTGCACTTCAGTCATTTGTAAACAATTTTGAATTTTGCTGGCTCTGACAATACAGAACAACAAGTATAAGAGGGCATTTCTTAAGGGGGAAATTTGGAAAGTATATAACTTGCAGTGTTCTGTCATCTGTGTCTAGATCATATTTATTGTCACATTTCAGTAAAAAAATGTGTACAGGGACAGTTAGAGAATGTAGGTCCCAAACGTTGTTTATATAGGTCTTTGAAGAAATGAGCTGTGCCATTAACAATATTTTAAGATTTGTTGCTGCAGAAATGGATGGATATCTCTCACACACAGGGGTTGTAAAAGAGCCTGCACATCTGTGGGATTACTCTTCTCTAATCTCATGTGTTGTTACGTGTTAATTGTGAGCATAATTATACTGCCTGCAAATGAAAATTGTTGTGTTTTATCACTCAGAAGGTTGGTGCAAATAACTGCATGTATGATCTAGTGTACATAAGATGACCATGTTTACACACAGATAGCAGGTAGATAACACTTTTAAAGCTTGTATTTTAGGCACCTCGTCTTGTTTCTAATAAAGAGATTGCAAAAGGAAAAAAAAATATGTTGCTCAGTGAAAGCTATGCTTAGAGGTTGGTTCTGTTTAGTTATAAAATTTTGGGGGCCTGTTTTCTCCTAAGACTGAAGAATGCTGGCCAGAGCAAGTGTCCAGCTTTCTCTGTCGAACCGTAGGAAAATCAGAGCCCACCTTTCTGTTGATAAATTCGGACATGACAGTTTCCCCCTTAGAGTTCAGTGACTGGAACAGCAGAGTACTGATGTTCTACTTCTGAACTCAGTAAGGAAAGTGTAGTATTGTAAGCTTCTTGCCCTTCGACACACTTAGACTTCGCTGCTTAGCTCTTGTGGACTCACCGATGGCTGGAATAATCTTTTAGAGCTGTGTGGTGCTTTTTCTTTTTATCTGTTGGAGACGCAGATTACCCTGTGGCATTGAAATTAGATCCCAATCATGTTTGAACAGTATCAGTGATGTATTTTATTCTTCCATATTCACAAAGGTGATAACATCAAGTAATACAGGTTCATGCTAAGCACTTACTGTTTCAGGGTTGGGCTTTTTGGCAAATACCAAGTTAGGGACCCCCACCCCCTTGTATTATGATTACTGGATTTTTTTTTTTTTATGAAATCTGGGAGGTTTGGGGGCTTTCCCTATTCTGGGGTAGTTTTTTGAATGCTTGAATATTTGGACCTAAATATCTGGAGTGTTTTTGTGTGGGTTTTTATGTTTTATTTCAAAGCTCTTAACTGTTGAAGAGTCCTTAATCTGTAACATACTCATCACCCACCAGCTTCTTTGACCTTATCCCATATTTACACTCACCGTTGAAATTCAGCCATTTCTTCAGATACATTTGGACTGCGTAGTGGTACAGAATAAGAGAATTTTAAAATATGTATTTTTTTTATTTTAGTCAAAGCAAACGGGTGTGCTGAAGGGGGTAGGTTTTCAGGATGGTTTTCCTTAAAGGGTGGCTCACTCTCAGCGCTTAAGTTCTTTTGTTCACTGACTTTTTGCATGGTTGGGAGGATTCTCAAAAAATAGTTTCCATAGTCTGGGAGTCCTGGCTAACTGTGAAACCACTGGTCTCTCTTCTGATTGGATTGGGCGGGGGGTTGTTCTAAGAGGCTGTCTTTTCTGCTTTTGTGGCCGACCAAAGGAAGGCTCCATGCTGGCTGTATTATGGGCCCCTCTCTCCTCCCCCAGTTTTTTAAAAAAATCAATATTTACTACCCTGATGCAGTGCTTTCTGCCTTTTTTTTTTCACATTAGTTTAAAAACTAATTAATTAAAGCTCTGTCCTAGGATTTCATTAGTAGTTTTAGTTTAAGGGACATGGTCCAACACTGGAAAATGGGTTTTAGAGAAAAATCCAGCTTATTGATGAATAAGTTAAGTCACTGTTGTCTCCAGTGGGAAATCTGTGGTTGCTTTTAGGCATCTGACAGGTTTAGATGTATGTGTTAAGTGACTGAAACACTATTGACTGGGAATATACAACAATGACGAGTGCTGTTGTTTTTACTGATACATAAACTGAAAAACTGCTGCTAATGGTGGGAAATGTTAATTATGTGAGAACATATTGAACTTATATTCTCTGGCATGAACTTTAAAAAAAAATGCATGAACTGCACTGCTTTTTTTTTATAGGCACAGCTTTCTAATTATCATAATTCAGTTCAGCTCAGCTCTTGGACAGAGTTCAAGTGCAATCTCAATTTAACTTGAAAGGAGTTGTGTGTTTTTTTAAAACTGAGAATGTTTAAGAAAATTTGAAAAGTTCATCCAAGAATGTTGTCTGCTTAGGTGTGGGAGATTTGGGGGATGAAATGAGTGCCTTTCTGTAATAGTTAACTAGATCTGAATATTAGGAAACACTATTTTTTTTTTTTAGCTTTGCACCTATCCAGACCTGCATCTTGTGCATTTTTGCATAACCAGATGTTATGTGTTCTGAGCTCTAACTGAAAACCAGTGTCTTTGCCCTAATAGATAGTAAACTAAGAAATGAATAGTTTATTACTATGAAGGATATCACGTCTGCAAAGATAGGAACCTTTTTTAGAGAGAGTAGAAAGTAGAAAGAAATGCAGAAATCTTATGAATTCATTTGACACAGCCACCATTAATCTTTTATACCAACCAAGCCTTTAGAAGCTGATCTCCTTATCTGGCGTCTTTACACTTTGACTTGATGGCATTTTGTAAAGGGAGTCGTCTTTGACAGCATTCATTCCAGTGTCCAATGTCCTTTAGGTTTCCTATGATCTTACTGTCTTTTCAAAGAAAAAAAAAGTTAATGAAGCCCAGGCCCCAAATCCTCTGTGGAATCGATTTTAAGTGGAAGAAAGAACAACTTCAGGCTGGACCTTCCTACTCTCCAACTCTCTCGTCTGGCCTCACTTCTACTGCTAGAATGCAAAGGGAGCCCGCGGAAACCAAATGACTTCATTTGCTCTGGCACTTCAGAGCCGAATTCACTTCCATGGTGGTGAAATAAAAGGAGCCAAGTGTTTTAAATAGCCACTCCCCAAGGCCCGCCCGCCCCAGTGTTTTGAGAAAAGCTCATTGTCTGCTTGCAGCCCTAGCCGGGAGCCTGCTTGCCTCCCCCTCCCCCACCAGGCAGCTCCAGTTCTGAAGTTGACATCTGGTTTTCTCTCTGTTCACCTGATGTGTACCCATTCACGTGCACACATGAAGTGTGCCTGCGTGTGTCTGCAGGGAACACCTATTTTTGACATTGAATATATGTGTGTGTTTGAAGTCTCTCCTGGGATAGGGGGAGGCCCAGAGTTAATAGCACAAAATAAAATGTAAACACAGTAGCCGCCTGCATGCCACTGCTGCTGGGCTTCTGTCCGATGGTGCTTTCTGGGTAGGCGTGCCTATTGTTGCAGCAGCAACAGGCGGCAGAAGTTGGGGCACCATATGGCGGATGTGGGCCTCAGATAAGCTGTCTGGTAATTTAGCTTATCAATAGCATTTTGATATGCTTCATTTTCAGATCACCCATCACCATGGCCGGGGGTGTCATGGGGGCCAGCTGATTCCAAAAACTATTGAAGCCATTGTGAGCAATGCTTCCTTTGGTGGAATCTCTTTCAGCCCTTTCTCCCTCTCTGCCTTTTCATCTGAAAGCCTTTGGGAGACAATGGTGGTTAGAGTGGGAAAGGGCACCATCAGCTGGGGGAACCATCAGTCCCTAGCCCCCACCCTGTCTTGAAATCTGGGACACTTAGAAGAACTCATCAGGTATTTTCATTGAGTGGAAAACAGAAAACAAACTACTTAGTAGCATTTCATACTGGTAGAGCCAAGAAGTTCCCATAATTCAAAATTTGCTTTTGTTTTAAATACTGGAGAGATAAGGCTGATATTGTTCTTATTTTGATAAAATGTTTCTAGTTTTGCTGTGCATTAAAAATATGTCCCCCATTTTCTCTTACCTTTGAATTTTATCTTAATCATAATATGTAAAAATGATTAGCATCTACGTAATTGGATATCAGAGGACGTGTTATCTGTGATTTGGAGGCAAGAGTCAGCTTCCTTCCTGACTAGGGATTGTTAAACATGGAAATGTTTCTAGAAACCTCTACTCAGAGGCCAGGTGAAGCTAAAGCAAAACTAAAATCTGTTCCACTATGAATTGAGGGAGGGGGGCAGGTGGGTGACAACTCTTGATTAAGTTGCCAGAGCCAACTCAGATTTCTTGCACATAGTAGGTGGCTCTGTGGAAATTTGATGATGTACATGACCATGTGCTTATCAGCAAATATTGGGTGTCCCTGGTATGTGCCAGGCACTGGAGGAGCCAGGGTAAGACCGTCTGCCCTTTCCCAGCTCTCCCTCCATGCACATTGTCTTTCAACTTAATAGGCCCCTCACCTTTCCCAGATTTTGACTTGGGGTTAGTAATTGAGAATACCTGGGTCTTTTTACATGGCTAATTCAGGATGGTTCTGACTCAAACCCAGGGCAGCCTCGTTCTGCTCCTGCCCCTGGATCCTCTGCCACACCAGTGGTTCCCACCTGACGCTGTGCTTGGCAGCCACCACGGAGCTCTCAACAGCCTGGCCATCACCCCCGAAGACTTAGGAGGGCTGCGGGAGGTGCAATCTTTCCGTTTTTCTAAGAGAACCTATTGTGGTGTTCACCTCTGATTGGGAACCATTGCTCCTAGGTACTCTAATTTTTTTGTTAATCCTCACCCGAGGATGTTTTCCATTGATTTTTTTAGAGTGAAAGGGTTGGGGAGAGACAGAGAGAGAAGAAGCATCAATGTGAGGGAGACACATCAATTGGTTCCCCCCCCACCCCCTGCACATGCCCAGGGATCGAGCCTGCAACCCAGGTAACATGCCCTTGACTGGAATTGAACCCTGGATCCTTCAGTTTGAGGGCCAACGCTCTATCCATTGAGCCAAACCGGCTAGGGTGATACTCTAATTTTTATCCTTAGATTGAATCAGATAAAATGTGGCCATCCCTCCTAACTCTTGAGTTGGGATTTTCCTCCCCCCTATATTTGTGAGGCGATGTACCAAAGAACATATACTGAATCTTTTGTTTTTATTTATTTTTAATTTACCTTTATTGTTGAAAGTATCACAGATGTCCCCTCCCCCTTTTTCTTTTTGGGGCAGAGGAGACAGGAAGAGATTAACCAAAGAACTTATATGCATGCATATACTGAATGTTTATGGAATTCACAAAGATGTTCTTGGTTGATTTTAAAGCTACAACTGCACAAAAATGAGGTCGCAATTGCGAGAAGCAATAAAATGTGCAGAGCCACCTTCTTTGTGCTCAGCTTTCATCTGTTACCCCTTGGGAGTGTAGCAGTTGTTTCCAGATGTGATAATAGAGGCCTGTGTCAGGCTTGCTGGGGAAGGGTTTAAAGACTAATTCTTACCTGGCTGCTTGCAGAGGTGTTTTTATTGTTTGAGTAGTGGGGATGCTGTCTCAGCTGCTCTCTGAGCTCCTTAGATGGTATCCCTTGACACTGCAGAGTGAGGTGGTAGGATGGGTGATCCTGACAGCAGCCCAGAGACGAACCCGCTGCTGATAAACCATATGTGGCTTTTCATTCTTTCTTTTTTCTTTCCTCCACCTTTGGATTCCTTGAAATCCAGATGCTCCCAGTTCTGCATATTACTGCTACTTGCCCCTGGACATTTAAACATTTACAGGTGCTCCTGTGTGTCAGGGTTTTGGTGATAAGTAAAAGATGGCCAATGAATGGTGATCAGTAAAATTTACAGGAAGAAAAACAGGCATGTAAAGAGATCATCACAGTCCAGTGGAGAAACAGTGTATCCCATGTTCCATGAGTTCCAAGATGCAGACTTTTCCCGTATTTGAACATATCCTTCAATTCTGACTGACCAGGCCATGGTCACCATCCATGAAGTGGTTGCACATGCTCATCAAAGCTTGTAGAACAAATGCAGAATGCTTTTGTCATGGGGCGGTAGTGTGTGGAGCAGCATGGATATTTGTCTCCTTGAGAAGTTGTTTTAGGTATGTCTTATCCAGTTTATTTTGCTTATACTTTCCTCTTTATGTCTGCACAAGATTGACATACTTAAAAGGTTTAAGTATGCATAAAATATGATTTATAAGTGATACAGAAATACTCTGGGATGGTTTGTTTTGCAACAACATAACAAAAAAAGTATGTCATTCATTTTGGACAAATTTATTTTGCTCATTCATAGCCAGCATCAATCATGCTTTATTTATCTATTTATTTTATTAATCCTCACCTGAGGATATTTTTCCATTGATTTTTAGAAAGAGTGGAAGGGAGGGGGAGAGACAGAGAGAGAAACATCAATGTGAGAGAGACACATTAATAGGTTGCCACCACACGTGCCCTGACCAGGGCCAGGGATTGAGCCTGCAACCGATGTATGTGCCCTTGACCAGAATTGAACCCGAAACCCTTCAGTTTGCAGGCCAACGCTTTATCCACTGAGCCAAACTGGGTAGGTGCAACAATATTTTTTTAAAAATAGGTTTTATTGATTTTAGAGAGAGAGAGAGAGGAAGGGAGAGGGACAGAGAGATAGAAACACCCATGAGAGAGAAACATCATTGATGGGCTATCTCCTGCACATCCCCTACTGGAGATGGAGCTAGCAACCTGGACATATGCCCTGACTGGGAATCGAACCAGTTACCTCTTGGTTCATGGGTCGAGGCTCAACCACTGAGCCACACACCGGCTGGGCACCTTATTCGGACTCTTGGCTCAGCCACTTACTAGTTCTGTGGCCTCGGTCAAATTACATTGGACCTCCTTTCTCGAACTTAATTCCTTCTGGAAGGCTGTTCGAGAAGTGATTTGCTCAAAAACGGAATCATTTTTTCCCCATTAGAAATAATATACATTGAATTAATCCATCCCAGACCCCCAAATGATTCTCTGTTTTAACCTTTCTTATATACATGTCTAATGTACTGTTTATAAATAAACACTTCTTTTCTTAAATTTATCAAACCACCCCATACTAGCCTTAAACAAATTTTTCATATATCACTACCTCAGAAATACTACTTTTTCTTTATCCAATCAACAGTTTTTCTACCTATTCAAGTGCCTGTGATTGTTGTTTTGTGAGCACTTTCACACCCTTAGCAACATTAACACTCTTTATGTTTTAAAATTGTGCTAATCATCAATTTCACCAGCAATAAAAGCATTCTCTCCTTTGTTGCCTGTGAGACACCTTCTGTCATGCTGAGGTATCAGCATGAAAGGGTTGTCAGGCTGAAAACTGAAGTTTTGGCTTGATAACCGAGACATTTTTTTTCCCCCTGTGGACAACGTGGTTGAGAACTGAATTGTTCAAAATGGGAGACGTTCGAGAAGCGAGGTTTGACTGTACCTCCTCTCTCAGCCTCGGTGTCCCCATTTGGAAATCCCGATAGAATGCCTCCTGTATGCCTGACATTTAGTAAGTGTTCAGTAAATGACAAATTCAGATATTATCTTGCCTACCACATCTTCACAGATTTCCTGCCAGGTCAGCCTGGACAGGGATTCTGGAGGAACACCCAGGGCTGAGGCGGAGTTACTTAGAAGAACCGGACTTCTGGTCTCAGGCAAATGGACTGAAATCCAGGGGAGGCTGGTGCATCCCATAAGTCCTGGACCATTAATCACTTTGAACCACACTTCCCCTGTTGATAAAGTGGAGGAAATCCATCAGTAAATACATCATATTTGAGGTCATTCTTTGCCAAATCGTAGTACGAATCAAATGGAAATGCTTCTGAAAAAGTGGGTTTGATGTACCTTCATCTACGCAAGAGGAAACCGTTTTCTTAGGTTCTTACTTAGGAACCGTGCTCCTAACTTTGGGATTGGGTTCTAAAAGTTCCCTAAGGTGGTTGAAAGGAACACTTTACAGAGAAATTGTGCTTAGAGCCCTCGGCCTGCTGGCAGCACCCTTGAGGAGTTCCTTTCTGTTGGTGGTGTGAGGGCCTTAAGCTTCAGGTGGGAGAGAGAACTAGAGGCCGAGAGGAGCCACCCCACCTTTAGAGAGAGTGGAAGGGAGGGGCGAGACAGAGAGAAACATCCATGTGAGAGAGACACATCGTTTGGTTGCCTCCCACAGGCGCCCCAACAAGGGCCAGGGATCAAGCCTGCAACCGAGAATCGAACCTGGGCCAAAGCTCTATCTATCCACTGAGCCAAACCGGCTATGGCTCCTGCACTTCTTAATACCTGCTTAGTGCAAGCTGCTCCTTAACTTGTCTGTGCCCTCAGTTTCGTCATCTGGAAAATGGGGATGACGTTATCTATCTAGAAGCGTTGTGGTAAAGTTTAGTTAAAAGCTAGCTCAGTGTGGCTGCTATTAAAACCCCCAGCCAGCCTGCTCCTCCAAGTAGGTACTCCAAGCTCAGGAATTAAGTCTTTGCTTTGCCACTCCCAGCAGGCTCTTTGCTTTGGGTCTTAAACATAATTTACATAATAATTAACACTTTTATGTGAATGGTAGCCCCGCCCTTTGCCAATGTATTTGCATATGTAAGAGCATGTTTGTTAATCTAAGATGAGTGTCTACTTGGGTTAGTACCCTGGGTAGAGTGGGTAGAGACCTACTTTTTCACTTGGAAGCCTTAAGTGGGCTATAGGTCTGCTCAGATCCCCAGCTACACTTCAGTGTGGGTCAGCGTCCCCTCCTTTGTCGACCCGGGCCACTCCCTGCTATTGCTTTGAGTACTTAAGATGGTTCTGAGCCAGGGCTGGAGAACACATCTATTGTCTCTTAACACAATATGTAGAACTAATGTGGTTTCCCAGTCTTTAAGTTAAAAATTACTGAGGAATGAGTGAACTTGTTGGGGGTAGGGGTTTTTGGAGGCAGCTAGCTGACTGTTGAAGAAGGAAGAAAGGTTGATTTAAAAAATATATGTAAAATGGAAGCTTTTTTTTTCTTTACAAAGAATGATTCTAATGGTGTGGAATGACTCTCTCCTTAGTGATAGATGTTGACTGTGCTAACCACCCGTGTAGCTTATACTTTAAACCAACGGTTCTCAACCTGTGGGTCGCGACCCCTTTGGGGGTCGAACGACCCTTTCACAGGGGTCGCCTAAATACATCCTGCATATCAGATATTTACATTAAGATTCATAACAGTAGCAAAATTACAGTTACGAAGTAGCAACGAAAATAATTTTATGGTTGGGGGTCACCACAACATGAGGAACTGTATTACACTTTAAACCAACGGTTCTCAACCTGTGGGTTGCGACCCCTTTGGGGGTCGAACGACCCTTTCACAGGGGTCGCCTAAATACATCCTGCATATCAGATATTTACATTAAGATTCATAACAGTAGCAAAATTACAGTTACGAAGTAGCAACGAAAATAATTTTATGGTTGGGGGTCACCACAACATGAGGAACTGTATTAAAGGGTCACGGCATTAGGAAGGTTGAGAACCACTGCTTTAAACAGTCCAAGAACTAAAGTCATGAAGAACAAACTAGGAGATCATGAGGCCACAAGTCAACTATTGAATCTGATTTGTAAACTGATTTAAGATGGGGGAAAAAGGAAACTCAGAGTCAGGTTAATTTATACCTCACGCTTCAGGCTGCGCTCTGCCCAGTTTTTTCTTAATTTCAACTTGGTCTCTCTGGTTCCTGTGTCCTCCCACCAGATGCTGTCTCCCTCATAATGTCTGTTTGTGGCAGTTTTTATCCATTTGCATTTTCGAAAGGGTTGTCCTTTACTGTTCCTTGTGGCTGTGTAGAGGCTTGCCTGGAACAGGCCTGGCTTAGGCTTCTTGTCTTGGTGTAATCCTTAATTAGCGCCCCCCTTTACTCTCAAATGTCCGGTCGACGGTAAACTACATGGTCATTCTACTAATAGGAAACTGTTGAGGAAACTGGCTGGCTCCCTTTAATTAAGCAGAATGGAGAGAAAATCCGGGCAGGAGGCCTTTGTAGTGGCCTGGTGTTGAGCTCTTGACAGTATTATTCTTGAAGGAGTGTCCCATGCTGTTGTGAGCCTGGAGCTACAATAGAAGGGAATTTCAGAGAACAACTTGTCCTATAAACATGTGCTAGTTTCAACCAAATTGTTTAGAATCCTCAGCTATTCTGAAGATCAATTCCTAACGTATGAAAAAAATATTTTTTTCTCATCATTCATAGGAATGATTCAGCATTGGTTCATTTCCTTTTTGACTAGCAAAGTGTAATTTAGGAAGTTTTTCCCAGTGGAATTTTGAAAGGTTTGTAATTGGAATTTGGGGCATTTCTGATGATGATGTTGAACCTGTGGTCTCAGTGCTCTTGACTGTCTTTGGTTTCAAACTCGCTTATCTGTGTTCTTTGGGAGACTGTGTAATGATGCCCGATGGTGTGCCTGAATACATACGGCAGGGGAAATGGAGTGGGATTTTAGGAATTAAAGAAATTTTATTACTTTGCCTAAAACCAAACGTAATTGTAACAGCACGCCTCAGTTCCAGGTGGATCTCTTGATACCGCTATGTATTGAGTTATTTTATCCGTGGTTTAAGCAGTAACTTGGGAAAGTGTTGCTGAAACAGTGGCGTCTGGGCTTTGCTGTTGAGCGCCTGGAGAACTGTTTCCTTGTTGGGGCAGTTCATTTGGGAGAAGGCCTTTGAAAGTCCTCTAGGGACTGGGATCTAGGTCCTCCACTTCCAACTGTGGGGAAGCAAGGCTTTGTTGGACAGCCTCTGCTATTGGCTTTCCCTGGGACTTTGGGCAAATTGTTTGAAAATCTTTGGTTTCCCTTTCTGGGAAAATGATACTTATGGGCCATCTGCCCCTCTAGCCTGCTTTTGAGCTGAGCTTTAGATTAAAGAGATAAAATGTGAGTGCCTTAGGCAGAAAAGTCTTGGAGAATTACCTTGTTATCTGAGTCATCCCATCCACCACCCTGCACTCTCCTCCCCAAACTAGATATTGTGGAGGAGGTGCAAGTCTTCTGAGTTCACGCCATAACTTTTCTTTTAGTGGCACTAATTCCTTGGGCCACTCTGGGAGAATTTGGATAAGAAAGGAAGGCTTATAGGTCATATTCTGCCTTATGCCCATTCTTCAGCATTACCTTTTTTTTTTTTTGAACCTAAGAGCTCCATTTTTAGTTGAAGAAAGTGAAGCTCAGAGAGGTTTAGTAATCTGCCCCAGGTCCCACAGCCTGTGTGACAGGGCCAGATTTAAAGCCAGTTCCTAGATTGTGTGACTTCACAGCTGCCAGGCTAACAGAAGTCTGTTTATTAAGTCACCTCGGTTTTATTGTGTCATTGAATGGATTTAAGATTGATTATGACATTGAAACAAAGGTAGACTTCCCCTCACTTGGAGTATCTGTCCAGAAAAGGCCAAGTACACAAAGGTACACAAAGCACAGAAAGCACAAAGTATTTTGTGTTCTTGGTGACCCAGTTTACTCTATCTTCAGAACAAACATATGGCTAAGGTTCTAAAACGCTGGGTGTGACTCAGTCAAGCTTTTCCCACTCTAGTCACTCATCCTCCTGAGAAGGGGCAAGATTCACCTTTCCCTTTTGGGTTCAGATGTCAAAGACTGTAATACCCTTCACCTCTCAGACTGGTTGTACTGGCCATTGAAAATGTGAGGGTAAGCCTACTACTAATGAGGGGGCTGGGTTAATCCAGGCTGCTCTATAGGGGTGTGTGTGTGTGTGTGTGTGTGTGTGTGTGTGTGTAGGGGTTGGGGGCTGATGTGGTTTTGAAGCTTGGAACTGGACCTACCAGTTTATCTGGTTTTTCTTTGGAATGTGCTCTGTTGGCAGGCTGTCAGAATAAGTTAGCCCCCTCTACCTCCAGGAAGGTTTGGATATGGAAATGACTCACACGCTGGGGGTAGGGTTTAGGCATATGACCTTGACTTCACTCCATGATAGTGGGAGTGCTGGGAACCTAAGAGATGGGGTGAATTTCTGTCCTTGCCACCCAGGTGTCTTGGGCTCTGTCTTAGGCTGTGATATGTGATGGGCAATGGTAGGGGCGCCGGGTAGAAAGGAGTTAACTGCTTCCTCAGAGCCCTTGATAATCAGGCCTCTAAAAAAAGGCATTAGGGGCTTTGAAATGGGATTGCGAATGGGGTTGACATCTTGGTGGCTGGTGTTTCGTGGAAGGGAGTGGGCTGGTTGCTACTGTCTTTTCTTCTGTCCACCCAGCTCTGGTCACTCTGGGACTTGTGTCTGCGTATTCCCCTCCTCCTCAGGACGGGTCCCTTTCTTAGACTTTCTCCACTGACTTTCTGCTATTGGCCATTTTGGTGTTGACCTAACTTTGTATAGTTCTCTAGTGCTTGATATATTTAGTAAAGTAGCCTGAAAGCACGGCTTTGAAGTCAGACCTGAGTTCTGCTTATTGGCTGTGATAGCAGGTAAAATATTTAATCTCTTTGGGACTCCATTTCCTCATCTGAAAAATGAAGAAAATAATAATACCTCCAGAGTGTGAGTTTAAAGTGAAATGTGAGGAAATATGGTAAGTGGCCCACAGTGAGTATCTCTGTTTGCTCCCCCAACCCATTCTGAAGTCTCCTGCCTCCTCTGCCCTTTGTTTCTCCATCCAAGATCCTGAGGGTTTGTCCCAACTAGACTGGACTAGCCTGACAGGAGCTCCTTTATTTGCTTTTTTCCATCTTTCTCCTTTGGGTTCAGTTTTAAGCTGGATTTCCTGCTCTGTTATTTTTCTCCCTTTTCCTTCAGACCATTTTTGCCTTCATGTTTTTACACACACAGTTGTACGCGTGCCCTCCACTTTTCATACTTTCTCCTCCGCTCTTATCACTTTGAGATTTTAGAGCCTGCCTCTGCAGCTCCCCGAGTTTCACCAAAAATGGTCATCAGTAAAGCGGCACTTCTCAACCCTGCTCTCTTTAACACTGGAGAGCATTGACTCTTTTGGATTATAGCGTTACCAGCCCTCTTAAAAGTTGCTACTATTTTGAAAAGACAGAACTCATTCTGTTTCTCATAAATTTGTGGAGTCACCCACATTCCACCCACTTGTCTGTTTGTCCTTGAGGATCCTCTTTAATTTTTCTGAACCTCAGTATCCTTACCTGTAAAATGGACGTAGCAGTGCCTTTCTTGTGGGTTAACTGAGGGCCAGCACATGCCTGGCAGAGAGCAAGTGTCCCATAAATGTTAGCTGCTGATGTGATTATGATTGTGATTACCGTTCCCCAGCAGCCATGAATTTGAGTGCCAAATGCCTCTTCCCATAGCATCTTTCTCTCTCTTTGAAGGAGGGGGCCAGGATTGCTGTCTACTTTTAATTTTAGGTTTTCACAAGTTTTATTATGGAAAAATTCAGCACAGTAGAGGGTAATGAGCCCCCATGGGACCACCATCACTTAGCAGTCGTCATAAAATCATGGCTATTATTGTTTCTTCTAAACCCCATCTCCTCTCCCAAATGTAATACCACTTCATCTGTAATTTTTTTTGGTACGTATTTTTAAAAATATGATTCTTAAAAAAACAACCACCACCAAGTACAATATCATAGGAACATTTTAATAATTCCTTAATACCAAATACCTAGTCGCTGTTAAAATTTCCTTGATTGTCTCATAAATGTTTTCCCACAGTTGGTTTGTTCAGTTCAGGTTCCAAACAAGATCAACAGGTTACATTTGGTTAATATGTTTCTTAAAAATCTTTTAAGGCCTCTCCTCTTGTCTTTTTTCTTTCTTTCTTTCTTGCAGTTGATTTGTTATTTAAAAAGCCTCATTGTTTCTCTTGTAGCGTTTTCCTCATTTTGAATTTTGCAGTTGCATCCCCATGTCCTGTTTATCGTATTCTATCTTCTGAATTTCCTATAAATGGGGATTTAGATCTAGAAGCTTGGTCTGATTCAGGTTATTTATTTATTTTTTTTTGGACAGGAATATTTTATAACTAGCATTCCACCAGGAGGCCCCTAATGTGTAGTTGCCTCATCTTTGTGATATTAGCAGTCATTGATTTATGATTTCTGCCCATGTCTATTATTTCCTATGTGTCACTCGTAATATTCCAATTCTCTCATTCCTTTTTCATTTATTAGCTAGAATACTCTTTTTATTGTTATTTTTTCCACCTTATAATTCGGTTTTTGAAGCCTCAAAGATTTGTACAGATAATCAAAATGAAAGAGGCTAGGCTACATTTGAGGAAAAGAAGAGGCTAAGGCTCATTAAGCTTGTGCTTGGTCTTAATCCTTGCCATAGTTCTGGTGGTAGATATTTCTACGATCTCTATTTTCCAGGTAAGGCTGGAGGAGAGAAGTGGCTTGTTCAAGATTATAGGTCAGAGATCCTGTTTCTTCCAAATTTGGTCCACCCTAGTGGTCACTAGAGATGAGAGCTAAAAGCTGCACAAAGATGAGACCCATCCAAGGTTTGCAGCCTGGTCTTAGCCTTAAGCCATGGCAAGAGTCGTCCCTCTTCTCTGCCACCAGATACCATGCTCCTACAGCCAGCTCTCCTCTTTAGCACTTCTGGGTGTTCAAGTACCTGGCTTTATCAGTAGGTTAAGCTAAAGTAGGATCCACTGTCTTATTCACTACTGTCCCCAGGACCAAGCACCATGATGAGTGAATCCTACTGTGATTGGCTATTACATTGCTGCCTCCTAAGTGATGTCCCTCTCTCAGTATTTAAGCCTGAGTACAATACAATCCAAGTACTTAATGGTGGATATTAAATAAAAAAGAGGAACGGGAAAGGGATAAAGAACAGATACATTAACTAAAAGGGGGAAATTAATACCAGAATTTCAGAGCAGAGCTGCACTGCAATAAAGAATTTCTGAGGGGCTCTGTGCTCGGCAGTTCCTCAAGTCTAGGAGAAGATAAGAGCCTAAGGCTCCCTCCAGAAAAAAATAAGTGACCTTTACTCAGCAGCTGGGAGTGACCTTTACTGCAGACCAACTGGCTGCCTGGATCCAACTATGGAATCTTTTGTCAGTTTTACCGTAAGATCAGATGCTCTTTTGTAGGCTGCCTCTTCCCATGAGCTGATGGGTACCTGAAGCCTATGGTTTGATTCTCACTCTCACCTCATTACAAAAAGATGAGTGTGTGTGACAGTGGATTATGTGGACGGTGTAAACTTCAGATAGAAATTGGAAATAAAGGATCTGGCTTGCCTCAATGCGGGGAAAAACACCATAAAACCAGAATCACACTTAAAGGTACATGGTTGAGAAATCCAAAGTGTAAAATCCATGACCTGCCATTATTACATCAACATTAAAAAAAAAGATAATTTAAACAAAAAGTTTGATATTCAAAACTGAGAATAAAAATACAGTATTTATAAATACATAAATATTCATGCATACTTTTACAATGATAGCTCCTGGGAGAATGAGACCTTTTAAAATAATGCCACTTTCATTCCAGCTACCTCTTTCCTACATGTTGGTAATACCAGGGGTCTTAAGAGAGCTTCTGTGGTCAAAGCTACATTCATCCTGGCCTCCCTACTAGCCTGTAGGTGATAATGAAAATGTGATGCATCTTCTGCCTTAGCTTTGATGCTTTTTCATTAATTCACTTCTGGTAGTAAACGGCAGGTTTTCCACTCCAATTCCGTCAGCCATTTCCATCACCTTATCTAAAAGGTCTTTGTTGTAACTGCAACCCAGGAAGAGGTGGTTGGCCCAGACCAGAGAGAGGGACAGCAGCTGGTCCAGGCGGCTGCCACCATGGGGAGGGTTGCAGTAGTCAGGCAGGTGGCACAGGATGAATTCTAAGCGGGCCTTCCATTGCTTTTTGCTCTCTGAGGGAGCCAGGGGGTGGAATGGCTAGGTGCCTGCTGTACCCCTGAAACCCGGTCCCCCACTGCTGCGGTGGCCTTGCCACCCATCCTGGTGCCCTCTACCGCCAAGGACCAGACCCGCCCCTAGAATACTCTTTCTTTTTTCTTTATTGATTAAGATATTACATATGTGTTTTAGAGAGACTTTTTCTCATCAATTATTTGGTTAATCTGGTGTATAGTTTATACAGGAAAGGCAGGTTTCTGTTTTTGTTTTTTTAGTATCCTTATGCAATCATAGGTTTTAAATGATTGGATGCTTTTGAATCCATTGTTGTTACTCTTTTAAAAAAAATATATTATTTATTGTTGATAGTATTACAGGTATCTCCCGTTTTCCCCCTCCACCCCTCTCCTCCTGGTCCCTACCCATCCCCCCAGGTCTTCACTATCCTATTGCCCGTGTCCATGGGCTGTGCATATAAGTATATAAGTTCTTTGTTTTATCTCTTCTTGTCTCCCCAACCCCACATCAAGGCATCATCAGTTACTCTCTTCATTGATGCTCAATTGGTACCATCTTTGGCCAGTGGGAGTTTCTTTAGTTGACTCATGTGTCCTTTTGATGTGACCCTGCTAGTTTTTGATAGCTTACTTGCTATCCAATCTCTTCTTGTATATTCTTGGGACTTAAAATGGATTATTTCTGTAGAATTTTGGTTTCTTTTAGTGGGAAATGGTATTTCAGGGCTACAGTGTGGTGTTAGGGTCTCTGCTCCCCATCCCCCAGCTCTGTCAACTTGTTGATCCATGGTAAAAAAAACACGTTTCCTTGCACACTTGTCTCATGCTGGCCCGGTTGACTCTCATTTGCCACTTCCATGCCTGTGCTTGTCATTCTCCCTTAAGAAAAAGGCCAAATTGACGAATTCCCCATGGACAGTTCATGGTTTGACTCTCACCTCAAATGCCAAAGCTCATGATAACTTAGGCTTCACAGAAGACTTTAGTGATGCTTGTTCTACCCCTTGTTTAAATAACCAGAAGGTGAGAAATTTCTTATTACCTCTCGGAGCCATTCAGATGACAAAGTGTAGTTTGATGATATTCTTGGGGTCATTTGCACACATCTGTTTGAGTAAATACTTAAGTGTTATACCTTCCTCTCCTGAAGTGTTTAAAATAGAGTATATTTAATTTTCTAGTCATTTGAAGAATTTATCACTAATACATTATTTTTATTAGCTAATTAAAAAATATTTTTATTGGCTTTAGAGAGGAAGAGAGAGGGAGAGAGATAGAAATATTGATTGGCTGCCTCCTGCATGTCTCTCACTGGGGATCGAGCCCATAACACGGGCATGTGCCCTGACTGGAAGCAAACCGTGATCTTCTGGTTCATAGGTTGACCCTCAACAACTGAGCCACTGTGGTCGGGCAGCTAAAATTTTTTTTAAAGGTCTATAGTTTTATTTGTGCCGTGGAGTCTTACAGGAAACACAGCTGTTATGCTGTTGTGGGTATACAATAAAAAGCCTGTAAGTCTAAAATGAGTATTTTTTGTTTAACAGGTCTGCTATTAGACTTGCTTTTAGTAATTCCTGTCTTTGCTTCTTGGATATTGTTTTACGCCCATGTTGGTGCATCACAGAATATGCACTTAGGCAAAACCCAAAAAACAGCAACAACGAAAAACTCATTTTAAAGATAAGCTGCTGCAATACTTTCTTCAGAGGTCCTGTTCAGGCCTGGGGTTTCCACTTCAGTAATACTTTTTGTCGTCAGTGGAGGTGAAACAAAGCCCTATGCATTCACAGTCCACCCAGTACAGCCTCACAACAGAATGAGTGAATAGTCCTGAAATTATCATCATTCATGACATCCCTGAGAAGTTCATTAGTGTCCTGGACTGTGAAATTTTGCGCCCCTCCCATGGCCCTTGGCTTAAAAAAAAAATTATTTTTTTTAAGGCAGTTAGCTTCATTTAATGGTTCCTCTGTATTAAGGAAAGTACAATATTGTTGGGGTTTATTCCCTCCCTTTTCCTTGGTGGGCACAGAGGGTGAGGAGCCTGTAATTCACAGACTGGCCTCTGTGCCCCGAGGTAAACTTGATTTCACAAAGGGAATTTTCATTGTGGTCCTGTGGCTCCTAGCAGAGTGGAGGCTTCAGGAGGCATGTGGTAAAAACTACCAAGGAAAAGGCTGGACTGGAGCCACTGACGTCATGTCAGTAAATCAGTTGAGGAGCCCAGCCTAGCAGCGCCTGCCAGCCAGCCCTGCACTTTGGCCCTGCCTGGTCAACTGTTCTCATTGCTTCCTCCACCCCCACCCCCCAACCAGCCTACATTTTTTGTTTTCTTTACCCTCTTTCCCTCTGTGCCACTGGGCTTGTGTTGAAACCTGTCAACACTTTGAAAGCCCCCCCTTCCTACCCCCGAAAAAAACACACAAAACTGGGCCTGTGCTAAATGTCCTATATTAGGGGGCAGGAAAGACCCAAGGATCAGCGGATGAGGGAGGATTGAAAACTTTTCCCCCCTGACTTCTCATTGATGAATGAATTCATGGGGACATCAGCTCCTGACTTTGTACCCTTAGAGAGCTTTGCTCTTCAGGACTCTGTGTGTGTGTGTGTGTGTGTGTGTGTGTGTCTTAGAGAGCTTTGCTCTTCAGGACTGTGTGTGTGTGTGTGTGTGTGTGTATTCGTGTGAGCATGTAGGTGGGGGAGAGGGGAGAAGAATGGTCTGAAGATGAGTGGAAATAACCGAATTGCAGTCTTCCTTAGAGGATGAGTTAAGAGAATGAGTTCCACTGCCAGCCCTTTATTGTCCATTACTCATTAGCGGGTTAACCCTGCACTCTCTCTGGTTTGCAGCTATAACAGTTAAATCTGGAGCTACACGCTTCTTTACATCTTGGGTATTTAGAGTCACAACCCCAGATGCTCCTGAATTAAAATATTGCTGTGCTAAATCTATTTTTACATCTAGGGGAATGACATCTAAAAATAAGCCTTATCCCACCTGTTATCCACTGTTGGGAAGTTTGGACGCTGTCAAGTCACAGCCCACGGATTAGGCTTTTGCTCATGGCTTCCCATGTGATAGTCACATTCCACTCTTCCTGCCCCTGGTGTGATGTTTTCATTGTTTCATTAACTCTTGTCCTCCTGTTTATTGTGCTTGTGACTGTTCATTTGCAAATAAGAGTGAAGCACAGGTTCAGATTGGTTTTGAAGTTCTTGAGCTGCCGGGTCAGAAACATATTAAAAGCAGTATCTTATCCATGAATCATTAGATGAGTCAGTTCCTGAAACCACTACAAGCCTCATAGTTCTTGGCTACAAGCAAAAGCAGGAAATCCAGGCTTCAATAACTTCCTTTCCCAGTGCTGGCTCTAGTCGCGTTGGTGGTTAGGTTCTGCTGCCTGCATTTGTAAGCCGTAGGAAGATGTATGTCTGAGGAACAAAGGCACTCGAGTCAATTTACTGAAACTGGTTATAATTTGTGGTCTTGATCTGAATGTCAGGCTACACTGGCATGCCCTGGTCTGCTGAGCAGCCCTGCACAACTCAGCCAGGGAAGGTGGCAGGCTGCGTCTGCCGAAAGGCTCCAGCAAACGCATGGCAACGTTTCAAGGAGCTTTAGTGTTCCAGTGAATCTTCAAACTTGTGGGCAGGCAAGCTGACATTAGGCAGAGAGCTCTGGAGTCCATATGTATAGCTAAAGTGTCAACTCCTTTTGTTTTGTTCACCCAGTTGAGAAACAGAGAGAAAGGAAGGGAGGGGAGGGTGGAGGGAAGGAGAGAGGAGAGAACACAAGCTTGTGCCAGCCGCCTGAGCTCTGGTCTGTCTCTTGCTTTTGCTCACAATTTATTTCCTTATACACAGGGTCTTTGTCAGGGGTGGGGGTGCTGGGGGCGGGGGTGTTCCTTTTGCAGTGTTTCAGGCTGGTCCTACTAACTTCAAAATCAACTTGATAACTGTTCTATTAAATATTTTTAAAAGTAAGGGAGAAACATGAAGTGGTTGTCTCCCAGTGTAATGGGTCTGCTGCAACTTAGATTTATTCTTCTCTCTTTTGAGCAGCCTCCACTTGTCTGAATTCCTAAGTTGGGGCAGACACAGGTTGGGGTCCCTGTCTGTGCGGGGTAGGTGCTCACTGCTGCTTTCTGTTTTGTTTGTGAGTTTATGGACTTTTTTGATGTTAAAAAATTAAAATCAAGTGTGATGTGTTTTCACGTATTGGCTAACTCTTCTGTTCCTGCATCAATTGGTATTGGCTAGCTGGGGGATTTGAGAAAATGGGACTGAAACTAGACTTTTTTTCCACTATAGGTTTATGAGGAATCATTGGAAGTTCTGATAAAAGTCTAAAAATAGACTGGGTGGACTAGGAAAAAGAAGGAAACAAAATGAAATGATGATGCCCTAGCTGGTTTGGCTCAGTGAATAGAGCGTTGGCCTGCAGACTGAAGGGTCCCAGGTTTGATTCCAGTCAAGGGCACATACCCGGGTTGCGGCCTCCATCCCCAGGAGAGGGCATGCAGGAGGCAGCCAATCAATGATTCTCTCTCATCATTGATGTTTCTATCTCTCTCTCTCCCTCTCCCTTCTTCTCTGAAATCAGTAAAAATATATTTAAAAAAAAAACACGAAATGATGAGCAGTCCTACATTGATGCTGTCTTTTAAATTGAACTTGTTTCCAATTCATAGTCAGCTCAGAAAGGTCAGAAGGGTCAAATTCTACCTCAGCCTTTATAAAAGATAAAATAAAAGCAAATGCAAAAGTTTGCCTGCCTCTTTAATGAAGCACGGCTGATTCAGAGCACAGCCGGGCTGGTGAGTGCCACTTTGTTCTTACTTGTCATTTGTGTTTTGTGTTTGGGTAATTCTTTGTTCAACTTCAGTCTGGCCTGAAAGGTTCTGATAAGCTTTTGAGAAAGTTGGGCTCAGTTGACTTTAGGCAGCGGTTCTCAACCTGTGGGTCGCGACCCCTTTGGCGGTTGAACGACCCTTTCACAGGGGTCGCCTAAGACCATCCTGCATATCAGATATTTACATTATGATTCATAACAGTAACAACATTACAGTTATGAAGTAGCAACGAAAATAATTTTATGGTTGGTCACAACATGAGGAACTGTATTTAAAGGGCCAGAAGGTTGAGAACCACTGCTTTAGAGGTTTGACTGAGAATCATAATATCTGACCCCAGTTTTCCAGATTTAAGGCTTTTACCAAAAATCCCTTTGCCTGGTTGAGTTTGTTAGGAAATCACTGGAAATATATTCCTCTTATTAATGTGTGGAGAGTTATTGTCTAAACTTGGAAGAGACGTTTCTTTTTGCTGAGAGATACAAACCCAATTATTTTTATTTGTCCTGCATTGATCTGAGAATTAACTTCTCTTTAATGCAGATTTTAGGCTGGGACTACAGACTGAATCTTGAATTGCTTATCGTCTCTGGACCAAGTTGTTCAGGGCCAGGGATTGATTCCTTAATTAAAATCAATGTAAATGGATTTGTAAGCCTCCTGTAACAGATATCTTATTAGCAACTGCACAGAGCAGCCCATGATCTGTGAGGAATGTGTTTGTTGCCCTAGGTCCGTGGTCGGCAAACTGCGGCTCTCGAGCCACATTCGGCTCTTTGGCCCCTTGAGTGTGGCTCTTCCACAAAATACCACGTGCGGGCGCGCACGGACAGTGCGATTGAAACTTCGTGGCCCATGCGCAGAAGTTGGTATTTTGTGGAAGAGCCACACTCAAGGGGCCAAAGAGCCGCATGTGGCTCGAGAGCCGCAGTTTGCCGACCACTGCCCTAGGTGAAAGAAACTGCGACTGATGGACTCTTTGGGGCCACTTTATGAAAAGCCCAGTGGCTTTTGTAAGGAAGGACCTTTGCTTAATTTAACCTTTACACAGAATAGAATAGATTCTACCTGTGGAAAATGATCTTCGTACAACTGCCTTGAGGGCTTCAGTTCTCTCTGTGTGTGTTGTGTGTGTCTCCACCATGGCTGCCTCTCTCCCCCATCCTTGAATTCATGATCTCAAGGACGTTTTCATGAATTGTCCAGGTCTTGCTCATTTCCAGGCAAAAGGATGAACCAGAAATAAATTCCTATTTGATAACAACAAAATGCTTTTTTTCCCTCCAACCGGAGCAACCAGGAAGCAAGCTACAAAGACGACATTTATCTGTTATTTGAGGATCTGGCTGAATACAGCTGTGCTTCCTTGAAGTGATGATAAGAAGTCAAGATGATACCTTTGGAAAGCCTTGTGGCTTTAACAAAGGTTGAGGTTATCAAGCTGCCATTTGTACTGTTATTTTTTTTGTAATTGTGCTGGACAGGTAAATATCCTCTATGGTTAGACCAGCTCACCCACCTTCTCTCTGATGTTTGGATCAAAGGGGCACATCTGACCCAGCTGAGTTAAACTCTGTCTCCTGAATATTTTGGGATTGAGACAGCAATCCTAGTTTGTCTTTGATGCTCACACTGTAGTTCAGGGAAAAGCTACCTGGGGAGTAGATGTTTGACCCACGGGTACAGAGAAGCGTGGACACAACCAGCTTTGCAGAGAGAAAAGAACAAAGCAGTTGCGCAGAGGAGGAGGTGAGAGACCTTGGGAATAGTTTCATTTCTTGATGGTTTTCCATTTCCTGGTTTCCATTTCCCATCAGAGCTGGCTGCAGTTCCCAATTCAGGGGTCTTCTGATAGACCTCTTGGCCTTATAATGAACCTTACCCCTCCCCGCCCCCCTTAGGTTATTGGGAGTGGGTTTCTGTTAATTGAAACCAAATGGTCTCTGGGCAACCCGTTTGCTGGGAAATATGCCTGTGTGGTGTTCTGGAGGGGCCCACTCTCTGAAGGCAGCACGCTCCCTGTGGTAGTATCTGGAGTCTGCGTGGTTGGCTATGCAGGGCTGCTGTCCTGCCCCTGTTGTCTACTATGGATTTAGTCCGAGGGAACATCATGAGGATGCTTAGCTAACTGGACCCTTCACCTGTGGCCGACACTGGGACATTTCAAGGCCTGGCTTAGGCCTTTCTGCTGCCTGGTACGCCCTGTGGAGTTAGGTTATGGGGTGCTTAATTCTAACGTGGCAGGTGAGGAATTTTCCTAGTCATACCCCCTGGACACGGAGGAGTTCTGGTTGGCTGAGCACCTGGGAAGAGGGAAGCCAGGTGTGTCATTAGATCTGAGAGTCCTGCCTGGTGGTGCCACCTCCTTCTCCCCCCCGTCCCTGTGCAGTGTGGAAGGCGTGCTCTCAGTGGCCCTTGGCAGATGCTTCCCAAGGATAGATCCAGTGTGTCTGTTGGGCACGTGCTTCAAACTTCCTTTGCCAGGGAATCTTCCAAATTCAGTGGATTTTATTAGCAAATGGATTAAATAGCAAATACCTCTCTTGAGGAGACCAATTAAGATGTGTGCCTGTGCGGATGGAAACAAAACGCCTACTTCCTCCACTGTTCCCCAGATTTGGAGGGTGGGGGAGACGGGACAGTGTACATTTTAGGTGCGACCTAACACTTAGAAATGGAGTAGAAGTTGTTTAAGAAGTTAGAATTTGTTTTGCAAATGTACATTTGTTATGTACATAAGCAGACATAATGCAGCATTCGTTTGTTGGCATGTTCTACAAATTTGAAGCCCTTTTTAGTTTAGGCTGGATATGAAATGTTAAGTTTTACTTGTTTTCAATCATGAAGTTTAGTTTGTATATTTAGAAAATGGAAACCTGGAGAAACCTGTTTTCCTTGAATTGAGAAGGCATGGGAAGGGGAATGATGTACAAAGTTATTGGGATGTCAGTGTGAGTGGTTCGGAATTGTGTGTGTTCGCAGACGTCACATACCTAATAAATAATTAATGTTCCTGTGATGCTTTCCAGTTTACACATATTTCTTCCAATAGGTTAACTTGATTGTGCCTCACAACAACCTGGGTTTTGTAAATGAGGAAGTGGAGTCTAAGAGGTTAGGAGGCTTACCTGGGATCACGTAGCCAGTAGTGGTTGAACAGTAACCAAGCCTGAGCCCTCACAGGGATGTCGGATGTAGGAGGTCCCTTAACCATGCTCCTCGTCCTCCTGTGCTGTGCTCTCTCCCTTTTGTCAGCCTTTGTAGTGGGAGGAGATTGTTAGGACAAGGCTGCAGAAAGGTGACTTGGGGGTGGGAGCAGAGGGCAGGTGGGATCTGGGGATGGGAAAGGAATGGTTTAAAACTACAAGTTCAGACAGGCCTCTGCGGCATTTGGAGCACAGCAAGAGCAGGAAGGAACTCAGACCGTCTTCTCCACTGGATTTCACATCAGGCTGAATATCTTTGTCACACAGGGAATTTTTTTAAAAAAAATATTGCTTCCCACTGTTCACCCTTGACCTAAATCGCAGTGGCCCAAGGTGACGCTTTGGTGGGTGTTCCTTCTGAAACCTCCCCAGGTGATTCTTTGAAGTTATCTGAGGCCTCTTCAGTTCTAGCTTCAGTTCTAGCTTCTTCTCTGTAGAGAAGTTCTATAACATTTAGCTACATGACATCACTTGGGGGCTGGTTAGAAATGCAGAATCTGAGACCCCACTCCAGGCCTGCTGAGTTAGAAGTCTCATTTTAACCAGATTCCGGGTGAACAGTATGCACGTTAAAATTTGAGAATTCCCTGCTAATAATCTCTCTGGGAAACTTCAGGGGACTGTAGGATGGGGTAATCCCACATATTCTTTCTAGGTTTGTCATGACCTTTTGATTTTCCTTGTTATTTATATAACTTTTCCAGGCACAAATTAAATTTAAATCAGATTTATCAGCTCTTATGGTTTCAAGGTTTTTTTAATTTTATTTTATTATTTGCATGCAAAGGACTATCTTACTTATTGCAAAAGAGTCTTCTATTTAAAAAGAAAAAGAAGTCATAAAATACTTCACTTAGTTGAATGTGTCAAGAATTTATCTGGTATGTTATAAAGAGTGAGGTGGGGATACAGATATTTTTACCTAATGCTTGGCTTGTCCCAGCTATTCATTGAATCTTTTCTCCTTGAACCCATACATTAAGTTCATATATGTTTCACTATCTACCTGGATCTTTAATTATCATAGCTCTGTGAAGGGTTTTAATATATAATTCAGTTACTTATTTCACATCACCCTTTTTTAAAAGAATTTTCCCCCTGGTTTTTCCCCACAAGTTTACCTATCTATTTAATTTTAGAAACACTTTTGTCTATTTTAAAACTTTTTCTGAAACTGTGTTTATTGGGGTTTCATTTAATTTACAAATTAATTTAGCATCACTCTTTTAAAAAATATTTTTCTCTTTTCTAAGTTTATATATATATAAAATATAAGTTATTTAGAACACTTTTCAGTAACAGTCATACCGGCCTTTGTAACAGATATTTTGAAAGTTACAAGAATATATCTTCTGTAGGGTTTTCTCTTCAAAGAGACTCTCCCTGGCATAACCATCCCATCCCAGTAGGTGCCTGTCTTCCCCTCTGCCTCCCCACCCAGCTGCTTGTCATTCGGAATCCCTGCATCCTGTTCATTTATTTCCCTCCATAAAATGAATAAATGAATAAACTGTATTGATTACCTGCCTTACTTGCTAGATTGTAAGCCCCATGAGGGAAGGCTCCATGTCTGTTTTCTTTGCTAGTATAATTGCTCAGTGTTGAGAAAGTCCCTGGAGTTGGTGCTTACTACATATTTGTTGAAAGAGCTGGAATGAATGAAATCCCACTTGTTGAAGATTAGCTTCATGTAGAGTTATCTGGACGCAGCCCACTGTTTGAGAAATTATTCAAATAGAGTAAAGTGAATATGTGATCTTTTGGGGGAAGCGTTAGTTATCTGCCATTGAGTCAAGCACAGGCCTGGGAGTGTTTTATTCTAGGAAAGTTGGCCAAGTGGTATATGAATTCATTATGAAGAGTGGAGATTGATTGTGACCAATATCTAGCGCAGGCCTTGCCACCTAGCAGGTCCTGGTGAATAATGCTCTGATTCAAATTCCCCCACTTTGGGTTTAGCAGCATCTCCCTTTCAGATCATTCTATTTATGTCAATTCTTTTTTAAACTAGGGAAAACAAAATACTGCTGCAAAGAACCTCGGACCTTTTTTCTATTATTAAAAATTTCTTAGATAAATGAGCATCACTCATTAAACCCTTTCGTTTTAGGTACAAATACCCAACGTGTGAGCTCCTTGTGAACAGGAGCAGAATCGTCATTCAGTTTTATAATTCTGACATCCAGGTGCTTGACAAATGCTCAAGTAGTGAGAGGATCCAAACTATAAACACACAATATATTTTTAAATTATTAAACAAAAAAGTGCCATTTTATCTGTGGAGTGTGGCGGAAATAAGTTTTGCATATATTTTAGTTTCTGCTAATGTTCTTAAAGGCCACACTTTTCTTCCCATGATGGAAGAATTTATAGAAATTATATTTCTTTTCTTTTTTTATCCTCACCCAAGTATGTTTATAGATTTGAGAGAGAGAGGAAGGGAAGGGAAGAGAGAGAGAAGGGAGAATGGGAGGGAGGGAAGGAAGGAAGAGAGGGAGAAAAGGGAAGGATGGGAGGGAGAGAAAGACAGCCCTGCCAGTGTGGCTCAATGGTTGAGTGCTGACCTATGAACCAGGAGGTCACAGTTAGATTCTTAGTCAGGTCAGGGCACATGCCTGGGTTGTGGGCTCAATCCCCAGCAGTGGGGCCAGGAGGCAGCCAATTAATGATTCTTTCTCATCATTGATGTTTCTATCTCTCTCCCTCTCCCTTCCTCTCTGAAATCAATAAAAATATTTAAAAATTAAAAAAAGAGAGAAACATCGATGTGAGGGAGAAACATGGATCTATTGCTTCCTGTACACACTCAACGAGGAACAGAACCAGCGTCCTTTTTTGGTGCCTGTGATGCTGCTCCAACCAACTGAGCCACTGGGCCTGGGCAGAAATTGTATTTCTTGATGCATTTATTTTCCCTCAGAAGAGAAGTGTGGGCTATTTGAATGGAGTTGGTCAATCATTTAAAACCCGCTGCTTTCGCTCCTTAGTTTATGATTTCAGGTCTATATTTAGAATAAATTGAAACTCCAGGAGTGTTTGAGGTCTTGAACATATTTAGTGCCAAGGGGCTTGGTTTTGTGGATGATTAATTCGGTTGACTGTTTCTTCAATAAAGTAGCTCCACGGCATGATTCTGAAGTCATCTCCTGAGCCCCTCCGGGTGGTCGTGAGAGAGACCACGCGGGAAGGACAAAGCCAGGAGTCTGTCCCTAGCATAGGCTCCTGCCTTAGGGTTGAGCTTTTGAGCAAAACCATAGCAGGCCCCCACTGGTGACTCTGTTGTCCCTGTGAGTCTGCGTTTGCTGCTTTGTGTGTACAGTGTACACTATTTGAAGGGAGTGTGTAAGCCCGTTGTGTTTTCTTTAATAAAACTGCGTTTATCCTTGTGTGGACAGATTGTATTCTTAGAGTCTACATTCTTAGAGAACACTAGGAACTGTTTGCTTAGATCTTTTTTTTTCTTTCGTTAAATAAAGGCTTCCTTTGGTTTATCAACTTAAAAACTGTTGAAAGTCAGACGGGAAAGTTGGTTGAAAGGAGAAGGCACGATTCTTGTGTGGTTTGAAGTTAGTGACTGTATTTTGGAGTGATAAGGCCTTTTACTTTTTCAGAACCTGTATCAAACAGAACTCTCAAACAAAACACAAACTAAGAGCTCACACCTAAATTAGCCCCCCCCCTTTTTTTTTAAATCTGAAAAATCAGGTTTTTGGAAAACCAAACAAGGAAGGCTTGAATAAATGAGGTGCTGTTTTGTTGAACGTCTTTTTGAGTATGGGGGAGAGTTGCATGATTAGAGCGGGTTGTGCCTATGGGTTCTCACTGTCTTTGGGTGCCAAAGATGGGCTGAAATTTCAGTGTATGTGCCAGCGTCTGTGTTGGGTGGTGGGGGTTCAGAGAAGAATGAGGACTCCAGGCTCTTTTAAGGACCTTCAAGGAGCCTCCGGCTAGTGGGAGAGATAATTGTGTTAAGGAGACCATTCCCATCTGTGGTGGTGAATGATGTGAGGAGGTGCATGGGGTCTACCAGAGAAGAGACTTGGGCTGGGGTCCTGATTTCCTACTGAACGTAAAATAAAGAAAACTTTCCCCAGCCGGTTTGGCTCAGTGGATAGAGTGTTGGCCTGTAGACTGAAGGGTCCCAGGTTCGATTCCAGTCAAGGGCACATACATCGGGTGCAGGCTCAATCCCTAGCCTTGGTCCTGGTTTGAGCGCATGTGGGAGGCAACCAATTGATGTGTCTCTCTCACATTGATGTGTCTCTCTTTCTATTTCTCCCCCTCCCTTCCACTCTCTAAAAATCAATGGAAAAAATATCCTTGGGTGAGGATTAACAAAAAGGAAGGACGGACGGAAGGAAAGGAAGGAAAGGAAGGAAGGAAGGAAGGAAGGAAGGAAGGAAGGAAGGAAGGAAGGAAGGAAGGAAGGATGGAAGGAAGGTTGGTTACATGGGTAATACAAGCTGCTGATTTTTATTGTTTCCTTGACGGCATAGGCTGCACTTAACATAAAAACTGAGTTTCTAGAAGAAATCTTAACCAAGGAGTGACAAGATAATGTAGGGCATGTAAACAAACATTTGGTTACAGTGGAAGGCAAATGCTGGGGGCTGCCTGCTTCAGGCAGGGCCTGCTTTCTGCTCCCCAGCCCTCTCTTGCTGGCTCCAGACTCTTCTTTTGATCTGTTCACAGGCTTTACGGCTGGAGAGCTGGAGGAGGTAGAGTCAGCGGGTGTTCTTTTTCTCTGCACATCAAACTTTATCTCTGGTGTGCCCTGGAATGGTGACTCCTGCTGTCCCTATTGGTGGCTGCCTCCTGGTCTGCCCCTTGAACCAGACCCTTGGGGGGTGCTATCCTCAGTGCCGTGCCAGCCTCAGGTGTCCGTGTTCCTGGGCTGGCATCAGCCTGCAGCTGTGCAGGGTGAGAATGTGGAACTGACCCTCAACGTTCCTATCTGGGAAGGTTACGGGTGGACAAGGTTAACTTGGGTTTCCTCTGTCTCCCAGGGCTCACTCCCCAGGCTGATCCCTTGTCACAACTCTTTCTTGCTTTGTGCCTTTTATCTGTAAAGTGGTTTGTGTCTTAATGCCTGTGGCCAAGTTCGCACAACAATGCCAAAAGGAGAAAGGGTACGATTGTTAGCCCCATTATAGAGATGGAAGACTAAGGCTCAGAAAAGTGTGCTTGGATGTGCAGGGAGCAGAGTCCAGCGAGTTCTGTTGCTGAGCGGCACCA
>NW_005366171.1:4596579-4615370 GCF_000412655.1 Myotis brandtii
GCAGCGCTACCTTTTTCCCAGGCTGCAAGCCTCAGGGAAACATCTTTTCTTCACAGTTTTCGGATCCCTCAAATCGGTTGCTTCCTTTCCATTCCCCCTGCAGCTACTACCATCTTCCCTTGTCTGAACTACTCCAGTCCTCCCTCAGATAATCTGCCAACCTCAGTGAGTCTCATCTGGTTAATTAAGTTGCTGCATCATTATAACCATCATTATCTAATAATACATTGATAGCAGTTCTTATGGGTAGCATTATTCTTACTGCTTTGCAATTCATTTAATTTTCACAATAATTCTGTGAAGTAGGTTTAGGATTATCGTCCCCACTTAATAAATGAGGAAGTGGAGGCACAGAGACATTAAAGACCTTGACCACAGTTTTACATAGCTGTCAGCACTGGGATACAAACCCAGACCGGCTGGCCCCGTGGCTCTTAGTCCCTACACCTGATCCCAAACTCTCATTCCTCAAAAGCCTCCCAGTCCCTACATGCTTCATCCCCAACCAGCGTGTGCATTCCCTCCGCCTGGAGTAGGAGACCCCGCAGTGTGGCCTCAGTGTATCTCTCTAGCCTGGTGCCCTGTTAGGTATCCTTCCTACAAACTGGGTTCCCGGCATTTTCTCCATGTGCTGTACTCCCAGGAAAGCTGCTTTTAGCAGAGGAGGAGACCTTTGGGTCTTGGCTCTGCCACCGATGATGTGCGTGACCTTGTGCAAGTCACCCAGGCTCGCTGAGCCTGGATTCCTTTGCCCAGCCCGTGGGGATAATGGCCCCTCGAACACTGGTTTTCTCCGCAGCTGCCTCCTTCAGGACGTCTTCTCGCAGTCTGCTCTTCCTTCACCAGAAGGGGGTCTTTACTCCCTTTGGCCCGTCAATGTCTTCATGCCACTTTCACTGTCCAGCGTGTCTAAGTCCAGCGTGTTTAACTGTCCTTTGTAGGTGTCCTTTCTTCCTCCTAAACTGTAAGCTCTTTCAGGGTATGTATGGGCTGCGGCTCGTACAACTTTATATTCTCCATAATAAGCTCTTTCAGGGTATGGGCTGCGGCTCGTACAACTTTATATTCTCCATAGCGCTTTGCCTATAATAGGCATTCAGAATATACTAGTATCTGTGGAGGGGATGACTTTGGGGCCACTGGGATTCATTTGTTGCGTTCCTCGGAGAGCTGGGTGAGCGGTGCCAGTGTGAGTTGACCTGCAAGAGCAGCCATCGATTGCACGGGTTCTGGCTTCTGCTTTTTATTAAATTCTTTCCTGTTATAGCTGGAGATCCCTCCCCTCCTTTTCAAACCCAGGCTCGTGGGGTAGTGCAAATTTGCACAGTTATCCTCTAAGCAAATTGGCTAAAACTGCAAATCCCCTGGAAGCAGAGTGGCCCTGGACATGCTGTTAAAAAAACGGCATGGGTTTCATATAGAGAGTAGAATAGAGTTATGTTGGAAGAACTCGACTCCTGCCAAGTCAGAGACACGTCTTATTATACTTATCTTCTATTACGGCTGAGTCGGCATTGTGGTGGTTGGTTTTGGGAGCTCCCTTCCATGTACCTAGACGAGAGGAAGACGATGTGTGTGTGTTGGACGGGCCTCCTGACAAGTTCAGGGAGAATGCAGTGTGACCACTCAGTTTGGAATTTTGCTGAAGGAGCCACTCTTCCCTGCTCTGAGACGTTACAGATGATTGAGGTGTCTGATACCAGGTGACCCCAATCATATTAACTCCCAATGAGAAAGTCTTGGTCCTCTCTTCCAACCTCCTGGCCAGTCACCCCCACCCAGTATTCCCCAGTTTCAATCATGCTCAACTATCTCTCTGCCTCTGTGCCTTCTCCTCCACCTGCACTTACTTGGGATACACTCTTGCCATTGTGAGCTCTTCTTCTAAAGAGAAGAATGTCCATTATTTCACAGCAGCTTAGTTATGATACTGTAACTACGCCTTCCTTCTTTCCCTCAGTCCCCCATACTGTAACTCAACATTAGCATTAATCACTTCGTCTTCTACATCTTGAACTTACCTCATTCTCTCCGTCTGAGTGCCCGGAGGGAGTAACTGTATCTCAGCCTTGTATTCTGCCTAGTACAGAGAAGCTCAGAGTGTGTGTGCACAAGTAAAAGTATTTGGAAGTGATGGTAATAGCTAACATTTCCAAATGCTGTAACTTGCATTAACAGGAGTGAGCCATGGTTCTGATGATGGTCACTCATTTTTGGTATCTTTAAAGGCAGAACTCTCCAAAATAAAATATAATTAAGCGTATGCTGATGAAAACATATGCCATGCGTGTGCCCAGCTCTCCAGCCTTGCAATGTAGACATCCAATGGATATCTGTGGGATGACTGAATTAGTGAATGAGTGAGTGAGTGAGTGAATGAAAAAGCTTCTACCCTCTGGGAAGGAGAGAAGGGGGGGTGGGGAGGGACTAAACTTCTCCACTGCTCTTGAAAGCTGGGCTTCTTGCTTGGCTTGAGGGCCCAGGCAGGGGCTGAGCTGACAGAAGAATCCACATTTCTTCTTTCTTGTAATTATCATTTTTGAGAACCAGCAGGTCTTCTGTATCTTCTCACATTTTCCTAGGCCCACCCAGAGCATTTACCCTGTTCTTCAGAATTTGAGAATTCTACCACCATGTTTTCATCTAACATGAAAAATGCTCTCATGACAAACCCAAACAGACAATCAAAATGAGGAAACAAAGAAACAACCTCCAAATGAAAGAACTAGCGAATTCTCCAGAAGAAGAGATAATTGAAGCGGAGATAAGAAATTTATCTGAAAAATGCTCCCATGGCTTCAAAGGCCTCACGGCACCATCCTCTCTGAACCTGGCTGGTGTCATTGTAGAATGATGCAGTCCGGAGAAGAACCCGGCGCTCACCCTGCTTAGGGCAGGCTCCAAGCCTGGATACTCATTCCCTGGCGATCCCTCTCCGCAGAAGTGTGGACATTGCAATTGTCAGCATTTAGCTGGCATTTGTATGTGTGTATTCAGGCGAACATGAGAAAGACCCGTTGAAACACTGGACACATACAGAAGTGAAGAGAATTTTATCTTCTATTGTGAAGACGATGACAGTGAAAATTACCAAGATGTTGGTTTGTCTACCAGCTATTACCAGAAGCTGTGTCTTCTATATACAAAACCTGCTTATCGAACAGATAACCTTCAAAATGGTGCTATACATGTAACACACAATGTGTACATTATACTAAGATGTTTTACTCTTATGGGTTATCTGTGGTGATGTGGATAATAATTCTTAGTTTACTTTTTCGTACTACAGGTTGTTGGCCATTCAAGAAAAGGTTGAGCTATAAATATTTCATATGAGGTGGTAAATCTCTTTCCTACATCGGCTGGCAAAGGAAACTCCCTTATCTGAATCCCTCACATATAGTCTGGTTGCCCTCACGTGTGTATCTTGCTGAAACTTTTAAAGTAAGTTGAATGATCACCATTAGGCAATACTGGCTTGTGTTCTCACCATGCTTATTTACAAGGGCTGGTAGAGTGTGAGTGATGAAATTGAAACTTAGTTTCAACTTCATGTGGGAAACAAAATAAATTGGACTCTTGAAATTTTGCGTAAATATCTGTCACAGCCTGGTACTAAGTATCTGAGGATTTTTAGAGCTGACCTCATTGAATGTTGAATTATGTTCTAAGATACATTTTAACAGCGTTTTTCTCCAGAAATAAAAGCTTAAACTGACTGGCGAAGCCACTCTTCGGGCAACTCTCTGAATTGAACATTTCCTAATAAGAAATGTTACCTATCTTTACAATTTTCCTACTGTCCTACCTTCAGGAGTCTGGATTAGTTTTATCGAGTAGATTCCCCAGGCTGAAAGTAAAAGGTTAAATACTTGTAGGTACCATTTGCAACTACATATGAATCAGGACTTTCTGTATGTAGTAGTTAAAAGAGAAATGTATTAAATGCTTCACTGAGATTTAATATTATGTTCATGAGGACAGTCTTGTTATACTTAGAAGAAGATACTGTAACTTAAATAATTAAGTTCTAATGGCACTTTTAACGTGTTTTATATATTGGGGTTACTAGTATAGATAAGATTTCCTCGGACAGAGGCTGGTTTTCCTGTGTAAAGAGATTTCTAAAGCTGACAGTGGAGCTCCGGGCTGCAGCCTGCTGTGGTTGAACTGGGCACTTGTCATTGCTCTCCTTTCCTTCCTGGTTCCTTCTGGGACTCTCAGGATTCTCTGGTGTGGCTGGATCAGATGGTGTACCCCCGATGCCCGTGTCCTGAAGTTCGTGAACACTCCAAGCTTGAGTGGGAGGCTCAGCCTGGCAGACCCCCTCAGAGACGGGTGGTCACTGTCGTATCCCCTCACACTCTCCATGGGGCCCTCTGTTCCTGGAGAAGAGAGGGTGTCAGCCCCATTTTGCACTGATGGGAAAACAGCTGGAAAAAAAAAAGGGCGTGTGATTGGCCCAAGGTCATCTCTTGACCTCGAACCCAGCACTCTCTTCACCTTGCGATGTTATCCTTGTGGATCTCAGTTGCTGTGCCTAGGAGGAGAGTGTTGTAAACCACATTGTTGGCTAGTTGGAGATTTTCCAGATGACTTAAGGGAAAGAAATAACAACATTTGCCGCACTTTTTTTTTTTTTCCTTTTTTTTTTAGCAGAAGCATAGAGCCAGCAGAAGACTTCTTGTTTACTTGTGGTGCTGTACTTGTATGACTAGATGTTTGTCTCACTTGCTGTGGGGGAAAGCAGTTGATGTGTTCTTTTGAAAGCACTGGACCCGAGACCTAGGATCACCCTTGCACTCCTCACACTTCTTGCATTTGGTGGCTGGCCAGTTGCCTGCTTCTGTGTGTCAAAAACAAAAGCCCTCCACCAAGGACGTGATAGAGCTATCTGTAAGCCATTTTAAGGCACATGACCAGATGTAAGGATGGCACTTGAAGTAGCTTCACAAAGTCTGTGCACCAGAACTTAACCACTTCACTCCCAGGCGACCTGCTCAACCTTAGCTACGTTACTCATCATGTATTCGCAGTTCTACTCTGCTTACTTTCTGCTTATCACGGCATAAACAGCTGGAGAGGGCCATTTATGGCTCTAAAATAGAGAGGTGGCATCTGCTAGAGAGGAGAGGAGGTGATAGCTGATGATGTGGGGAGAGATAAACACGAGAGTAGTTACATTTAAAAAGTATATTAACTGGGGTCCTTCAGCCCTCTTGCCCTGTTGTTTCGAGTGGTCCACACCGTTGTCTAGCACAGTGGGGTGCTGGGTGTGCATAATATGACTGTGATCTTTAAGTAGCATCCTGCTTCTGTCTGGTGAGCTCTGTGTAAAAAGACAGGGAAGAACTGTGGAAATAGCCTTCAGAAGTGAAACAAACATTTTGATGCTCATGGTGCTGATCAGTATTCATACTGAAAGAATATGAACAAAGAACAGTTTTCCCTAAGGGTACTGGTAACATGAAATCTTATGCTACACTGATTAGTGGCAGTGGGTTTTATTTTAAAGAACTTTCTTTTCTATTGCTAAAATATGTGCTCTTGGCCCTCGCTCTGATCTTGAGGTTTCCAAAGTCCCTTAGAGGACAAGCATGATGAGTGGGGATATACATCTCAGCTCCAGCGGCTGCTCCTCCGCAGGGGTCTGTCTTGCAGAAGCTACAGGCTCTCTGGATGTTGACAGGGGTCCTATGTGTGTCCTCTGTGCTTTGTGCTCTGAGTCCAGTGCTAAGGACCTCTCTGTGGAATAGTTGTCTTCACCTGAGGCCTGTGTAATTATTCATCCCCTAGTGCAGCCCAGAGTTGACCCCAGTTAGGCTCTTGAACCCTGGACAAGTGTATAAAACTCTGCCTGTTTTCCTTGAAGAGGCGGAATTGGTAAGGTGAGTATGGATGAGTTCCAAGGGCAGTTTTGTGAGTCAGAGACTTTATCTTGCTGAAGGTGTTAACTCCTTTGATCCAAAACACCCTTGATTGAGTTGAGGGTAGGGGGCAAATTTTACACACTACTGTTAGGAGTCTAAATTATATAGCTTTTTTGGAGGGCCTTTCTTTAAATATAGTTGTTATTGATTTCAGAGAGGATGGGGAGAGGGAGAGAGAGAGAGAAACATGAATGATGAGAGAGATCGGCTGCCTCCTGCATGCACCCTACTGGGGATTGAGCCTGTAACCTGGGCATGTGCCCTTGTCCAGAATGGAATGTGGGACCCTTCAGTCCACAGGACAATGCTCTATCCATTGAGCCAAACCAGCTAGGGCTGGAGGGCCTTTTGACAATAGGAATTTGAAATGTTCAATGTGTGGTACTCTATGACCTGGTGGCTCTACTTCATGTAATTTATCCTAAGGGAAGAACAGTATAAATATGTACAAGGATGTTCCTCACCATATTCTTTAGTGTAGTGACAAACGGGGACTTTAAAACATTCATCAATAAAGGAATAGTTAAATAAAATTTAGTAAAACCGTATAGTGAATGTTATATAAACCAGTGGTCGCCAACCGGTGGTCTGAAAGGTTGGCGACTGCTGATATAAACAGTTGTTGAAAGTGATGAGGTCAACTTCTGTTTTGTTATGAAAAGATGGCAAAGAAATTATGTGAGAAAGTTAGATTATAGATCAGTATGTGTAGTATGATTCTATTTTCAATATACATGTATATAGAATGAGTATGTATTATAATTTTATGTGCATTAATTTTGAGGTGAGAATATACATGAAATGCTAATAGTGATCATTTATTTAGGATTTAGGATTATGTAAGGACCCTCCTTTTCTACCTCATACATTTCTGTATCGCTTGAACTGTTTATAAAGAGATGACCATAAAAATTAATTTTTAGAAAGCCAACAGGTAGAGATGGTGAGGTCATATCAGAAGGTGGAAGGAAGAAATAAGTAGTAGCATGTGCAGGATTAGTGATCAGAAACAACAGAAATCCTGAGTAGAACAGGAGTTGAAAGAGATTGGCCTCATTATGAAGTAATATTTTGTTCATTTGATCCAGATTTGTCTAAAGCAGGGTCCTCAAAGTACGGCCCGCGGGCCACATGTAAATACAAATATTGTATTTGTTCCCGTTTTGTTTTTTTACTTCAAAATAAGATATGTGCAGTGTGCATAGGAATTTGTTCATAGTTTTTTTTTAAACTATAGTCCAGCCCTCCAACGGTCTGAGGGACAGTGAACTGGCCCCCTGTTTAAAAAGTTTGAGGACCCCTGGTCTAAAGCCACCTCACTAGTCACCAGGGACCCCCTAAGACCAAACCCTGGGCTTTCCCAGCTCACTTTTTCTCTACCCTCTGGGATACTGCAAACCATGAACCTCTCAGGAACCAACTAGACCAGCGGTTCTCAACCTGTGGGTCGCAACCCCTTTGGCGGTCGAACGACCCTTTCACAGGGGTTGCCTAAGACCATCCTGCATATCAGATATTTACATTACAATTCATAACAGTAGCAACATTACAGTTATGAAGTAGCAACGAAAATAATATTATGGTTGGGTCACAACATGAGGAACTGTATTTAAAGGGCCAGAAGGTTGAGAACCACTGAACTAGACCCTTAGCTCAGGGGTCTTGGCTGGTAGGGCTGAGGTCTAAAGGCTAAGCCCATTTTAGTCCTTTAGTGCCCCTTCCCCCACGTTGGGGTGTGTGTTTGTGTGATGCAGATTCCTATCTCCCTTTTTGTCCCCTAAAGATTGCAAACAGGTCCTTTATCTTCTCAGGTTTTACTGAGAATGACTACAAGGAAACAGATAAGGAAGTAAAGGTAACAAAGGTAAAGTAGCAGAGACAGCAAGATAACAAATTAATAGTAACAATGGAGCAAATTTGGGGTCCTTCACAAGGTTCCGCTCCTCCTACAAAGTCGTTGTCTGATTGCTGCAACAAGTTCCCTAAACTCATCTATCATTCTCCAAGGCTGAATGTGCCAAACCTGCCTCTCCTCTCAGCTCCCCTTCTCCAGGTCCCCTCGACTTCTTTTTCCATCAGGGTCCCAGAGCTAGGGCTACACGTGTAATTAAGGTACTCTGGGCTAAAAGTGGAGGGTCCATTTTCATGTCCACTTGGGCAATTGGCATCTTTTGAGGGACATTGTGTAATAGCCCTATATAGGTTCAGTCTTCTTAAATTATTTCTTCATGCAATTTCCCTTAAAAATCCTTCCACCTCCTACTTACCTATCTGCTCATCCATCTTTTCTCTCACTGGCCCATCCATCCATCCATCCATCCATCCATCCATCCATCCAATAACATTAGCTCCTTATTGGAGCAAATTGCTGTTTTTAGCCCTTAGATATAAAAATGTCAAGGTGCGCTCAGTTCTGGTTCTACCATTCTGACCATTCGCCTCTGGATTCCTTCATTGCTGGCTCAGCTTCCTCCTGCGAGGCCTGGTCACTTTTTCAGTTGATGCTTACATGTGGATGACTCCCATCCCAGCTCCCTACTTAGTTGCATTGTGGCCTTGGGCAAGTTACCCGAACTCTGTGTCACTGTCCTCATGTGGTAAAATGGGAATAATAATATAATTACCTCAAAGGTTATTTTGAAGATGAAATTAAATAATGCATGTAAAGTACTTGGCACATTGGCTAGACTATATTAAGTGCTAAAATGTTACCACCACCACCACCATTACATTAACATTTCTGCCCCTGGGAAATACATTAATCCTGTGGGAGGTACTAGGAAAAAAGTACAATGAGAAGCCAGGTTTTTATCTGGATGAGAATAAATCAAATCCAGTATGGTTGGGGTTGATTATCAAACATCAGAGGGCAATTTTGAATTGACAACAATCAAGGGGTACCATCTGGGAAGACAGTAATGGGGGGTGCAGGGAGGAAGTGAGTCTTAAGTTGTACTTGGGTCTGAATGGACAAGGAAAACCATTAAGCTTGGACCTAAACTGAATTGGGAAGGTCTTTGGCCTTCTGTCTAGTTGGAGGCTTCTCAAGTTGGGGGCCAGACACGGCAGGTCTTTGAATGATATCATTTATAACATTGATGAGAAAAAAAAATTGACTCGCACTGGGGCCACTGTCTGTGTGGAGTTGACATGTTCTCCCCATGTCAACATGGGTTTTCTCTGGGTACCTCAGCTTCCTCCCACATCCCAAAGATGTGCATGTCAGATATATTGGTGTGTCAAGGGGAGGATGGGATGGTTGCATTCCTCTCACTTGCTCCTGGGGATGCTGCTTCTGGACGCTGCAGTAGACAAGCCCCCACACTGGGGAGCCCAGGGAGCCCATGGTGAATGTGAGCAGGGCTCCTAGAGACAGGACCTGCCATGCAGGGTCTTCGCCAGAAAGGCTGGGCTCTAGGAGTCTGCATAATTTGGATTCCATGTAGGGTTGTCAGGTAAAATACAGGATGCCCAGTAAAATTTGAATATCAGAAAAATAATCAGTACTTTTTTTTTTAGTATAAGTCTACTCCCTAGCTTGAATTTTAGAGAAGCAATATTTGGGACAAACATATTACAAAATTATTCCTTGTTTATGTGGCATTCGAATGTAACTGGGCATCTTGTATTTTTATTTACTAAATCTGGCAACCCCAACTCTAGGGGTTCCTGGATTAACTGAGGTGATGAGGAAGATGGGAAAAAGGAGGGCACGGATAATCCTAGATCATCTTTAAAAAAGAAAAATCGCCCTAGCTGGTTTTCTCAGTGGTTAGCACATCGGCCAATGGACTGAAGGGTATCAGGTTCGATTCCAGGTCAAGGGCATATACCTCGGTCACAGGCTCCATCCCCGGCCCCAGTTGGGGAGCGTGTGGGAGACAACCAATCCATGTGTCTCTCTCACATCAATGTTTCTCTCTCTCTCTTCCCCTCCTTTCCCCTTTCTCTAAAAATCAGTGGAAAAAATGTCCTCGGGTGAGGATTAACAACAACAAAAAGTCTTGACAAAGGAATATTGTGCTCACTTCCTAGTTCGCCCCACCCACCCTCCTTCCAAAACTGAGACTTTTCCACTAAGAAACTTCACAAAGAGGTCATAGCCTATTGGCTTCCCGTCCTGCTCTGGCTCTGCCTGTCAGCTTCCCGCTGAGGGCTGAAAGGAGCTCTAGCGAATGCTTTCTGCTCTGCCCTCATTTTCTGTTGCATTGGAGCCACAGGACAAGCAGAATCACTGGACCCCCAATCCAGCCTCATTTTTTCTCTCAGAAAAGGGGCATGTGCTGCTGAATCCTAGACACAAATGATTGATCAGGAAAGTGACCATTCGTATTTTCCTCCTGGACTTTATGTTTTGTCAATGTCTTATTTCTAGCAATTTTGTGTGTGTGTGTGTGGTGTGTGTGTGTGTTTTGTTTTTTAATCCTCACCCAAGGATATGTTTTTGAGTATTTTTAAAGAGAGAAGAAGGGAGAGAAACATCTATCCCATACATGCCCCGACTGGGGATGGAACCTCCACCTAGGTATGCGCCCTAACTGGGAATCAAACCCTCAACCTTTTGGTATACATACAGGATGATGCTCCAACCAACCAAGTCACCTGGCCAGGCACTAGCAGTGCTTTTTTTTTTAATATATATTTTTATTGATTTCAGAGAGGAAGGAAAAGGGAGAGAGAGGTAGAAACATCAATGATGAGAGAGAATCACCAATCGGCTGCCTCCTGCATGCCCCCTACTGGGGATCGAGCCCACATCCGGGGCATGTGCCCTTGGCCAGAATCGAACCTGGGACCCTTCATTCCATAGGTCAGTGCTCTGTACACTGAGCCGAACCAGCCAGGGCTAGCAGTGCTTTTAAGTTAGGGGTCTGCACACTTTTTCTGTAAAAGGCCAGAGACTAGATATTTTTGCAGGCCTGGTCGTCTTGGTCACCTCTACTTATCTCTACTGGTGTGAAAGCAGCCACAGACAATAGACAAGATGCCAGTCGACAGGCATGGCTGTATTCCAATAACATTTTCTTTACAGACACTGAAGTGTGAATGCTATGTAATTTATATCCCTTTGATTATTTTCAACCATTTAAACATATACAAGCCATTCTTAGCTCGCAGGCCATACAAAAGCAGATGGCGGGCCAGGTTTGGCCTGGAAGCTAGTTTGTCAACCCTGTTTGGAGTCAGCAGCAGAGAACACTAGAGCTTGGCTCTCAGTTCCCCACTTGGGCTACATGGCTTCTTCCCCTGAGATCACAGCTTCTGCCACTACCAACTGAGCAACTGTGCCGGGATCCTAAGTACGGGTTTTTTGCCTTTCAGCTTCTTTCAATGCAGATACAAACCCACATCCCATAAGTTCTTGTGTGAATTTGTACGTCTCCCTTTGAGAATGAGCCATTAACAGTCAAAAGTGTGGCCACAGAGTATTACAATGAATGTAGTTTATACTGATCATAGGCTACAATATCAGGAGTAATTTTAGCCTAATAAATAAGTAAACAGCGGAACTGAATGTGGGACAATTATATGTCTGTGTTATAATGCTGCCTTCTACACACAGCTGTGTGTGTGTGTGTGTGTGTGTGTTACTGTGTTTCTAAATGGAAAGATCAGATTAGGTTTGACTTTCTGTCACCAGATGGGGTCTAGCTGCACCTGAAACATGGGTGAAGAGGCAGGGCCTTTCATTCCTGTGGGTCCTGACTGATGGAGGTTTTGCGTTTTATGGATATAAGATCTGCTGGGCGAAGTGGACAATGGAATTACACTTCCCACAGAAATCACTCCTGGACTGAGAATCAGGTTTGCACGTGTGCCCTGTAGCATTCCTTCTTGCCGAACACTGGGAGATGGGTGGTTATTAGGTTATGTCAAAGTGGTGTTTGCCTTAATACACGATCCTCCTGCAGTAACCCAATAACGGAAGGTGGAAGGAGGGAGGGAAAGAAGGTGGTGACCTGCACATTTCTGAAAGTTGGAAGCATCTGGAAGCTAAGGGGCTTCTTATGGTATCAACAGCGAGCAGTTAGAGTTCTGTTCCCCACTCCTCACCCCAGTTCCATGGCACATTTGAATCTACTAACCCTGGGATTTGGTACAAGGCAGGATAGCCTTGTAGTCAAAAGAACAGCATCCAGGCTCAGACTTCCTGGCTCCCAGCTCATGCTTCCAGCTCTTTGCCTTTGGGAAAATTACTTAACCTTGCTGTTTACTGAACTGGACAATAGGGTATTAACAGGAGTGTCTACCTTATAGGGCTATTGTACAAGTTAAATGAGTTAATGAATATAAAGTGCTTAGAACCCTGCCTGACTCAGATGCACCTTGACTTGAGATAGAGGAGGAAGAAGTGGTTGTCTTGTGAGGTAGGGTAAGTAAAGGAAGCTCAGATAGTAATAGCTCAAAATAAGCTCATAACCCCACCCCTCCTCCCACTGTCTCTCAGACAGAGATGTGTGAACATCCCTGGGGAAGGTCACGGCTGATCTTCATGAATAGTGGTTCAAGGACAGTGCTTGGCCCAGACATGACTTAAGGCTTACATGCTAGACCTGTCATTGGCTGTGGATGATCTTCAGCAGGTTCCTCACCTCTCAGAGCATGAAGTAGAAATAAGCGGTCACCCCATATCCCCTTCCCATGACTGTCTTGAAAGAAGACAGTTAAAGTGAAAGTGATTTGTAAGTATGAACATTTTGATTTCATAGAAGGGTATTATTTCTGAACCCAATTCCTTCCTCTTTTTTTTTTCTTTAAATTACACTCTTGTCTTATCCCTGTAAGTCTCAAGTACAGTTCAAGACCAATCTATAGTCAGATGGTTTTTTGCATTTGTTTTATAGCGATCCTTTTTTTAAAGAGAAGTTTCATTAAATTTTAATAGCCTCCATCCTAATGTTACCTTAAGTATCTTCCTCTACCCTCATTTGGGCTGAATCGTACAAATTTTACTTCCATGTGCTTTACATGCGTCATATTCAATTAAGGGCAGTTTCCTATCTTTAAGAGTTTGCAAACTTTGTTCTGGGGTGTTCTTGGGGGTCCGAGGGTCTTCTGAACAACTGCTTCTAAGTTGTGGTTGCTTTCTGGGATTCCTAGGTCTTAGAGACCATTGCTTTAGTAGTGAAATTTCCAGGAATCAGGACAAGATTCACTGTCCTGGCCTGGGTCATCCTAGTCCACAAGCAGCAGCCCCTGTTCCACCCAGGCAGAGTAAAACAAGAGCAGTTTGGGGAGAAGAAGGTGCCTGGAAGGGGGATGGGGTCTTTGTGCCCAGGAGAGGAGGGACTGTGGTGGCATGTCCTTGTGCCACAGTGAGAGGTAAGGAGAGTACCTCCGAATATCACTCACGTTGATGTGGGTAAGATGTAAGGTGCTGTCCCGTGAGCTCCCTGAGAGGGAGATGCTGCTGCTGACTCGGCCTCATGCCTTGTTTCGTGCAGGCAGCAGCAGTCCCTGGCCCTCCTGTGCACTCCTCACCCCCTTCTATGCTGTGCCACTTGCTAAATTCCAGATTAAGCACCTCTCCATCTCATCCCCTTCCACTTTTTGGTCAAAAGTCCAGACTAGGGACAAGGATCATTTTGCACTGAAAAGGACAGGCAGTGCTGAGATAAATCTTGGTGACCTTTTCAGAATTTAATCTGGGAGAAGTCCTGGGTGGGTGGGCTGGGGGTAATGGTTTAAACAGCAAAGAGCTTGACCAGCTGTACCATCTTGAGTGCTGAGCTCTGAGATTTGGAAATTGTGCTTTGGGGAGTAAATAGTGAGGACATAGCCACCCAACAGGGGAGGGCAGGGCAGGAGGAACATGCCAGATAGCAGTCTAGAATGAAAATTCAAATGCTTCCCACTTTGCAAGCCAGGGTGTGTTGGTGGCTGGAACAGTCTGTGGTTTCCCTAATCTGCAAACTTTGTAAGGCATGACTGAGTCTTTGCATCCCCAGAGCCTATTTTCTCCATAAATAATTACTGAAGTGATTTGAATTATAGATTTCTTAGCTTTTGACTGGAAAGGATCTTTGAAATCTAACTTCCTCCTTTTGCAGGGGCCCAGGCAGGCTATGTGACCTTCCAGGTCTCAGCCAGTAATTGGCCGAGGTGGAGCGCCATCCCCTGCCTCACCGCTCAGTGAGGGGCATTTCTCATCATATCATGTTGCTCTTCTAATTAAATCGTGGATAATGTCTATGACATGCTTAATTTCTAATTAGATGACTTTATGGATCAATTTGCATTTAACGTTAAATCTAATGTGGAAATCATTAAAAAGTTAGATCCCTGGGGAGAGGAATAGGTACTTACTCCCTGCCTATTAAAAATAACAAGTATATGCCCTGTGTTAATACACGAACCTTTTTATGTGGAATGGGAAAATATTAGTAGAGAATGCAGAACCTATGGGAAGTCTGTGTGCTTGTGAATTGGGGAAATGTCTGGTGTTCAGATCAGGTTTTACAGTGCTTGTAGTTACTATTGCAGCAGGTTTTACAGTGCGCCAGCCCTGTGGTGAGTCCTTTAAGGTTATTGTTTTATTTAATCCTCAGAATAACTCTATGAGGTATTATTATCTCCACTTAGAGATAAGGAAACTAAGGCTGGGGAGATGAAGGTCTTGCGTGAGCAGGTGGTGAAGGCAGGGTGTGATTCCAGGCCAGTTTGATTTCAGAGTTGACTCTGGACTAGACTGTGAGGTGCTCCCATGGGTGCTCAATAATTCTAACCAGTAAACTCTACAGTGGTCTGAGTGTTACATCTGTTGGATTCTAAAGTGTTTGCAGCTGACACTAATTTGGGGCAGCACCATTGTTTTAAGGAGGAGAGATGGGCCCTGAGGTGACCAGCTGAGGCTCTCTCACAGGGTCCAAAGGTGAAAGGGTCAATTCCTCAGCAGTGTGACTCCCTGTCCACGACTTGTCTGAGGTTGGCTGGTGCCTCTTCTAGGAAGCCACTCAGCATGGTGTGTTTTTTGTTTTGTTTTGTTTTTGGGTGTGTGTTTTCTTTGGACCGTGTATCCTTTAAGGGACATGATTTTAGACGTATATTTCTTTTATTCTTTTTATTTTTTATGTTTGACTGACAACATGAAAACCAGTTCGCCCTAGTTGCTAGTAACTGGGAAAACCAGTTAGTCCTGGTTGTCAGTTACTAGTCCACTGGATGTAGTTGTGGTTTCCTTAAAGACACGGGTGTGAGGCACTGGGCCCAGTGCAGGTGCGCACTCAACAAGGAAGCTCCCGCTTCTCCTTCCCTTCTGTAAGAACAGCGTCCATTTCTCGACGGGATCACTGGATCCAGGAGCACTTACATTTTTCTGGCTCTTGCTAGTGTTTTACTATTTATTTAGTCAACCACTGTTAATGAGTGAGAGCATCCCAGACCCTGTGACAGATGGATGATCTGTACCATCCACACCCCCATGTTAGGGAGTTTTTCCATAAGTGCAGGTAGACAGACAGACAGACAGACAAGCAAACCAACAGTATAAATACTAAATACAGTCAGACCAGATACTGTCTACCAGCTCATTCATTCATTCACCCATTCTTTCACTGCATTTTGAGCACTATGCTATGCGTGGGGCATGTGAAATTGGATAACATCTGGTAGTCTAGGAATTATTTCATCGGAAATAAAAGTGAGCAACACAGATATCTCTCTCTCTCTCTCTCTCTCTCTCTCGATCTTTTCGTCTTATACATTTTAACTCTCTGGCGTTAAATGCTCATTTGAGCAAGTACAAGCTTCTAAATATTTTTTCCCCATATCCAGCAGATTTGTGTGTGTGTGTGTGTGGGGTGGGGGAGATGCACACATGAGTTTGGGTGTTTCGATTTGGCAGATATTGGTGATTCTTACGCTAGTGGTTTGCAAATATCCCTTCCTGTGCATGAAAGTTGCCTGGGTGGCTGGTTACATTCAGATTCAGGTGCTGCACTCCCAGATCCTCTGATTCACTATGTCTGTGTTAGGGCCAGCCATCTGTGCTTTAAGCCTCAGTGCGAGTGAGTTGGATTCAAGTGGTCTGTGAACTACACATGGATCAGATTCACACAGTGCTGGGCCAGGGCTGCGGAGCGGAATAGTCTGGAGTCTCATCCAGTCTCTCATCTTGTTGTAGCCTCACTCAGCTTTGGGTAGGTTGTCAGGCTTCTTCAAGCATTATTTTCCTCATCAGCCTGCCTTGCTGGCCGAGAGATGTGGTAGGAGGGAGGCAGGCAAAGCACAGGAGAGAGAGACTCGTGCAATTGCCCCATGCACAAAGTTCACATATTGGTTTCTCGGGTTCCTGGTTTATTTTTTTGAATATGAGTATATGAATGCTGCATATACACATTGTGATTTCTCTTTATTTCACAAGATAAAAGGCTATAACCACATTAAAGGGAATGAAACAAAATTTTAAAAAAAAGTTTACCCATAAGCTCACCATCCTAACACAACTGTTTTCATTTTTCCTTTTAGCCCTTGTCTCTGTATGCAGGCATATTTCTATATAGCTGTAATCATATGTAGACTCAATTTTGTATTCTGCTCTTTTCAGTAAAACCTTAAATGTTTTCCAAATGGTTACATAGTCTTCAAGATTATTCTTAATGGTCTTACAATCTATCATTCCCACAGGCTAAATGTATTTACCCATTCATCTCTTATTGGACATGTATCATTTTTTCTTACAGTTTTATGCTATTATCATAAATACTTGAAGATATGGTTTCATCCTCCTAATATTGAAGATTATTTCTTTAGAGTGAATTTCTAGGAGCAAGATTTCAGGGTTAAAGTGAAAAAACAAACAAACATTTTTTGGCTCTTGATGGATATTGCTAAATTGGATTCTAAAAGGGTTGTACCAGATTACAATGCCACCAGCTGGGCAGGAAGGTACCAGTTTGAATGTCTTGGCCTCCATTAGATATTGTAATTTTTACAAAGGTTTGGCTCCATGGTACCTCATTGTTTGATTGGCATTTCTTCAATTATGGTAAGCTTGAGCATGGCTTTATTATTATTATATTTTTAGATTTTATTTAATTTCTTTGTTTTGTTATAGGCGGGGCCTATCCATTTGAGGTCAGAACTAGAAATCTAGAATTTTTTAGATTTTGGATTTTACAGTTTAAAAAGAAGAAACCAAACTAACAAAAACCAAACCTAGAGCCCATCTGTATAATAAATACTTTGGACATATTTCACGGTTGAATTAGCTGCTCATGATCTGCACTTCCTTGCAGGTCACCAGTTAATGGGGTGATATTTGGAGAGTAGAAGGGCTTTTCCTCTTCTTAAGAGTCCCCTCTTTTCCAAATGGTCACATAGTCTTTAAGATGATTCCTCCGTTTCCTTTCCCCCTGCTCTCCTGTAAGCACTGTTTTTGTCTCTTTGGCGATAAAATAATAGAAGGAACAGCTTTTCAGTCATGCTCCTTCAACTTACAAAACGTGGGCTGCCTAAATTGTGTACTCGTATGGGAAGAAGGATAAAGAAAATCACAGCATTGTAACAAATTGCCTTTGACCTCACTGTGGAAGCAAACGCCTCGTGTGGAATAGTAGAAAGGTGTGTTTGAGGGTGTAATCTTAGCTTGTGCTGAAGGGGAGTCCGACCTGTTTTTCAGGTTGGTCCTGAGTAACTGTGCTCCTTCTGGAATGCTTGCCATCCCCAGCATGACAGAGTGCTGATGACAAACTCTTTCACTCTGCTGTGCATACCAGGCCACTTGCCCAGCTGGTTTGTTTATTTGCCAGGGGTCAATGATGGAACCACCCTTCCTTTTGCAGCAGCACGCCCAGCATTTGATGGGCCATTCTTGCCCCCCAGGCACCCTTAGAATGATCACCTTCTCCCCTCCGCTCACAAGGACCACAGAAGGGCTAAAGGACACCCACTTCCTTGGGCAGGAGACAGTTTCTTGAGCATACGGGCTCTCTCTCCAAATGGGTGCCTGTCAGGAGACTGATGTTGAATAGCAGGGTGTATGTATACACAAGAGAATGGTCTCGGCTCAATTTCAGTTTAATTTGTTAGTGAATGGAGACGGGGCACATTTTCCCCTTCCGCACACCTCTTGGGCTGTTGGCGACATGGTACAATTAATTTATTTGTACTGTCTGTGGAGGCATATGCCAGCTAATGCAATGCAAGAGCTTTTATCTTTCTGTTTGTAATGAAGAGGGACAGGCTGCTGGCAAACAGACAGGGATTGCTGATGACTCATTCCAGACTGTAAAATGTTTTCTTCTGAAATCACAAAACGCACACTTGCACGCGGACATGCAAACCTAGTTTGAAATAGGCAGAACCAGTTTGGGAAAGTTCAGGCACCTCTGAAACGCTGCAGGAGAAAGAAAGAAAAGGCAGGTGAAGCTGTTTCTCCAGCTTCCTGGCCTGACTGAGGGCTGGACCCCTTGCTCAGTGAGGGCCCTGCCTTCCTGGAACAGAAACTCCCTGTCCCGCCTCAGAAGGCTGGCTCCTTTGTGCTGTCTGTGCTTTGTACTCCAGTAGGCAGCCTTTTCCCTTGGCCTCCTCTCGGTGGGGGCAGAGGGCCAGACGCCAGGCTTACCTGGGGGAGCCTGCCCTTCTGGGCTGCTTTCTACCTGAGATCCTCTGGCCATGAATTCTGGGCCTCTTTAGTCCTGAGTGCACTGGGTTTCCTCTGGCCTTGACCGTGGCTGTATTGTAGGTTGGTCGCTCTGTTACCCCACTTTGATGTGCTTCAGAAGAAATAGATCATGAAGTAGTTAACAGTCCCTTAGTCCTTTATAGTATACTAGGGGCCCGGTGCACGAAATTCGTGCACTGGGGGAGGGTGTCCCTCAGCCCAGCCTGCCCCCTCTCACATACTGGGAGCCCTCAGGC
>NW_005366171.1:4615912-4669282 GCF_000412655.1 Myotis brandtii
CCCCCGGCTCTTAGCTCCCCCCTGGGTTTCTGATCACTGTCAGTGGCAGGGGGCTTCTTCCTGCTTTCCCTTTCGCCTCCCTGCATTGTGCCTACATATGCAAATTAACCGCCATCTTTGTTGGCGGTTAACCGCCATCTTAGTTGGCAGTTAATTTGCATATCGCCCTGATTAGCCAATGAAAAGGGTAGCGGTCGTACGCTAATTACCATGTTTCTCTTTTATTAGTGTAGATGAGGCATGCTGGCATTATATATAAGAACTCTGAGTTTGTTATATTGTTACCCCATTTGATGGATGAGGATAATGAGGTGCATAGAGTTAAGTGACGTGTTCATCATCAAGCAACAAGCTGGTAAAAAGGTAGTGGTGATGAAACCAGGACTTCGGAGTCTAAAACTGACTTTAAGGTCTTTTTATGACATTTGTTCATTAAGGACGGCATTCAGCATTTTATGTGTGAGAAATGTATAAGTGATTCGCCAGGGCAGCTGTTCAGGAATGACATGAGAGAGTATACATTTCTATATTCTATGAAATAGCAGGAGGGTCACAGGATACTTTCTGGACACCTAGAAGCAATTTATCCTGGCCCATTTTGTACTGGTCCAGAAAATTAATGTGTTTATTACAAACTCAGAAGTGTTCTTTCCTGTGTCAGATGGTTGGTTGAGCTGGTTGTGCAACCAGGGCCAAATGTAAATGTCCTAGTTGGTTTGCTCCCTGGGTGTAAGTGACAGTAAGTGCATGGGCTTGTTGACTTTCAGAGCTGGAAGGAAACATGGAGATTTTACAGATGAGGAAACTATGGCCTAGAGAGGGAGAGATTTTTGTGTTAGGAAGAATTCCATTCATTTATCCAACCATCCATCCGTGCATCTGGCAAATATTTACTAAGCCTCTGCTGGGTTGGGAGTAAGGCTTGAGCTATGAATGAAACAGACACAGCCCTGTGTTCAGGAGCATAGAATAGTGGAGAACATGGCGCAGAGGCACTTTGAGGTCAGTTTGCTGGGGCTGTGATGACTGAGGTCAGGGTACCGGGGCACAGCGAGGGGGCATAGAGCGAGAGGAGGGGGTGCATAGTCAGGCAAGCTTCCCTGGAGGAGTGGTGCCTACTTGGGACTTGAAGGCTGGAGCTGAAGGTCATTCAAACATGTCAACTGCAAACGGAGGCCCCCCAGTTCTCATTCAATAGAAGTAGGTACCATGAAAAAGGCTCTATGTACTTAGAAACCAGCAGGCTTTAGGCTTTGTGAGACTCAAGCGTGTGTAAGAAGTGCTCACTTGAGGCCCATGCTGTGCAGTATATGATGCCCACCAGCCACATGTGCTTTCGGTGCTCGGAAGGTGTCATCTGAAATTGAGTGACTCCGTGAGCATGCAGTGAGCACTGGACTTTGAAGACTTAGTACAAAAAGAGAATGTAGAGTACATCCTGAACAATTTTTTCTTTATATTGGTGACAGGTTGAAATGATAATATTTGGATGTGTCAGGTTAACACGAAAAGGTATTGACATGAATTTCACCGGTTTCTTTTTACTTTAACAAGGCTACTAGAGTATGTATCATGACACATGTGGCTCACATTGCATTTCTGTTGGGCAGTGATGTTGGTGGCGAGAGAGGCCTGGAGAGGAAGCTGGGTTGGTGATGAGAGTACAGGGCTAGAGGGAAGAGGTGTGAAGTGTCCCAGGGGCACCCACTGTGGCAGGCCCTCTCTGGACTTCCCTGGCCTCTTCTCTGTTGTGGCATGAACAGTCTCACAGCTGGGGCTGAGGATGAAGTCAGAAGGCCCATGAAAAGCACATCCCATTATGAACTGTGGTTGCCCTTGTAATAAACCATATATTTACTATACAGCATACTGATATTTTAAAAGACAGATACAAAAGTTGGCCCATTTCAGAATAAGAGGCTGGTGTGTGGCAAATGCATTTAGTACACAATGAATTACAGAGTGGGGGTGGGTCTGTGTGAGATGGTGTGGATAAGAAAAATTCCATCTCTCTTGCCCTTGGCTTGCTCTGCTCCAGGAATTCCCTCACCCCTCACCTTGGAGTTTGCATCCAGGCTCTCATAGTCCTCCTTCCTTGTTTTGTCTGCAAAGGCCAGCAAGAGATTATTATTTCTTCTTTATCTTCAGGTATTTAATGTTGTATTCCTGAAATTCAACACGTATGAAATGCTTAATGAGTGAATTGTCATTCTACCATCATTTACTGAAAACTTATGTGTATCATATCTGCTGGGCTCCAAGGACCTTATGCTGAGCAGGACACAGGCCCTGCCCTCAAGATGCTCACTGTTGGGAATGAGACAGTTACCAGGCCAAGGTAGAGAACTGTGGGAGCTATGGAAGCATTCCTAATTGTGACTCAAAGGCTGACTTGATTAGAGATCACAGAGGAGGGAGCTAAGAGACAGTGGTGCTGACGGAAGTATGCTTTCTTATAATTTCCGTTTGGACAGTGACATTGAGGAATTGTGTTTACCTAGGATCCTACCAGCCCTCAGGGGCTTCCAGCACAATGGCAGTGGTTGATATTAATATTGCAGTTGTATATTCATTACACTTTTCGCTGTCAGTTACAGGCTCCGAAGGTAGTGCACATGGACCAAAGAGCCCTCCCCAACTGGGAGGGACAGGGCTAATTGGAGGGCTCACAGAAGACCAGTGGGGCAGAGGTAGTGGGTAGGGCTCAGCAGGGGGTTTTGAGGGACATGAAGTAGCTGTGACCTGGCAGACAGTCACGTACTCATATCAGCGGGGAGATAGTATCTGATGCTCATCCCTTCAGGCTAGTCTTGTAATAGTGGCAGTAAATAAAACTGCTTCCAGTGTGTTCCCAGAATATCTCTTTCTGCAAAATATCTTCAAAGGGATGTTTGACTTGCAAGCATGTGGCTGATAAAATAAATACATTTTAAAAATGTAAACCTCTCTATGAGAGGTTTTAGTCTCTTCTCTCTCCAGGGAAAAATAAAGCCCTTCTTTAACCTCTTTTCTTCCTGAAGTGTAGAATTCCTGCCATGCTTTATAAGAAGTATTTTTGGAATGTAGCACCTGCAGAAATATAAAGGGGCTTTGCCCAAACCACTGGGCCAGGGCTACTGTGTGGGTGGTTTCTTGAGGGTTTCTGAAGAGATATCCATTCTGACACCTGCAAAACATTGGAGGAGCTGGCCCAGGGTTGCAGCAGCCGGACTCAGAGGCTCTTAAATTGTTTTTGGCTGGATTGTGTGGGCAGGCAGCTGTAATAGACCATTCTCTCTAATATTAGAGAAGCCTTAGCATTTAATGACACCTGGCTAGAAGGGGGCTCGGTAGGAACTTCATATATATTGTTGAATGAGTGAACGACTAAATAAATGAGTGAATGAAAGACTGAGGCCCTTTCCTGGGCATTGGAGATCTTATGGGATGAGGGTGCCCTAGGCCTTTCCCTCACTTTTTGAGGGTTGCCTGTAGATCAGCTTCATCATTACCTTGTTAGCACATGAATCACCTGAGGGTGCAGATTCTGGTTCAGTGGATCTGAGGAATCTACCAATAGTGCTGGTCCATAGGCTGCACTTTTAGTCACAGGGATCTAATAGAGTTCAGTCAAATCATTCATAAGTCTTGCAGGAATTCCCAGCAGTACTAAGGAATGTGGATAAAGATGAAAGCTTTGGTCCTAATCTCAGAAAAACGTGTAGTCGTAGTGAAAAGTCAAGAGTCATCCTTAGAAGCTGGAGGAAAAGCAATTCCTTGTTAAACTTTGAGGAGTGAGGAGTGGTCCAGGGACAGCTGAAGGAGTGAAGGGCTTTTTTGCAAAGGTAGTGCTTGAGCCACAGTATAGAAGCAAGGGATCCTCGCATTGAAATTGTGTCTGGTTTCAACCCAGTGGGATCCCTACAGCCTCCCTCACAGTTAGCCATCCAGCTTCTGCTTAAATGTTCCCATGTCAGGAATATATCATCTCTTGCTTGTGCTATATATAGTGCTACCATTTTAAAGATGCAGAAACTGAGGTTCCTGGAGTTTAAGTAACTCATGTAAGTCTGTATTCTTTACAGGGGCACTGCAGGGATCCAACCTTTTTTTTTTTTTTTTTTTTTTTTTAGCTGCACTCCACTTGGCCCTGATTTGGTGAGAGAACAGAGACAGATCCTAAAAGCTTGATTGAGAATTTGAACTAATAGGAGAGAAGTAGAGGTGTTGTTGATTCTGGAGCAGGGAGGACAAGCTGTGTTGAAGGAATTGGAGTATGATTAAGTCATTCCTTGATGTCCTTGACAGGTTAAAACAAACGACTTGTCATGAACCCAGTTTTACCATAGGCTAATTGACATAAACAGGAGTTAAGTTTCTATGCCATCTCATCAACATTATAACACAGTGGTTCTCAACCTTGGCTGCACATTAGAATCACCTGGGAATCTTTTTAAAATCCTGATTTCTGGGCCTCATCCTCTGGAAATTCTGTTTCTTTGTTACTAATGTTGTGGCCCCACCCCATAACAAAGAAACAGAATTTCCGGAGGATGAGGCCCAGAAATCAGGATTTTAAAAAGATTCCCAGGTGATTCTAATGTGCAGCCAAGGTTGAGAACCACTGTTATAACAAAACTAGAGGCCCGTTGCAGGAAGATTCCTGCAAGAATAGGGCTTCCTGCAGCTGGAGCGAAGCAGAGAAGGGAGCTTCTCCCTTTTCCGCTGCCTCAGCTCCACTCCTGTGTCCACTGCCTCGGCTCCCTCCCTTCTCCGCTGCTTCGCTCCCTTCTGCAGCACTTGGCTTCCTTCTACACTGTCTTCAGTTTTTGCTCCCGCCTGCATATGCAAACTAACCGCAATCTTTGTTGGGTTAATTTGCATACTCACTCTGATTGGCTGGTGGGCATAGCAGAGGGATGGTCACTTTGCATGTTTCTCTTTTATTAGTGTAGATGACATTATTTGAGGACCTGCTCTATATACCTTAAAGGTCGTTTAGGAGAAGCTAGCCCTGTACTCCATGAAGGCTACTTGTAGAGTGTGTTTTCAGCCTTAATACATCCTAGAGGCACAGCTCTTTCGATGGGGATTTCACTATAACGAAGGGCTGTTTATTTCACTGGTAGACCTTTCTCTGATAGTGAGCTCGGTAGGGTCTCCTAGAATCTTTGCACATTAATCCTAAGCCTCCCTCACCTGCTGGAGCTACAGCGCAAACCTCTTTTCACATATTAGACCATTTAGGTTTATTCCTGTGAAAAATTAAAAATAATTTTTCTTGCCAGATTTTCAATATGTGTTCATTATGAAACATTGAGAAAATATGGAGAAGCAAAATATAGAGAAGCAAAAGGGAAAATAACTATCAATAATTGCAGCCCTCATAGATAAGTAGTCTTCCAGACCATTTTCAATGCAGGTTTTGATATGTATTTGTCATTATTTTTACAAAATGAATTATATTGTTTGTGCATATTTTGTAATTTTCTTTTTCTGGTGAATAGAATTTCATTTCATTTCAGTAAATATTTGCTATTGGAATTGGTAACATATAATTTCATAATGGGATATGTAATTTGTTCCCTTTTGATATTTTGCCTATTTCCTCTCACTTTTTGGCAACTGTAAACCATGCTGTAATAAATATTCTTACAGGTTAATTTCAGTGCCTTCCTTGTTTAGGTAAACTGTATCTCTGTTACCTATTCCTAGGGACGGAATGGGAAGGCCCAAGACTAGTTTGACAATGACTCTCATGGCCTCTTAGGATGTGACTTCACCCTCATGTCTGCTCTCTGAAATACGCTCAGTTTTGACCAGTCTTCCTGCCACGGTCTCTGGGATCCAGATCTCACTTTTCTTACTGTGAATTTAGCATTTCTAATCAGGGCAGCCTGATAGTACATTAGCTTTTTCAACGGCCTCATCACACTGAGTCATTGAGCTTGTGGGCAACCCAATCCCTTAAGACTTTCTCATGTGATCTCCTCTACTCTATACTTGTGAGTTGATTTTTTTCTTTTTGGACCTACGTGCATGACTTGACATTTATCCTTATTAAATTTCCACCTTGTTAAAGTCAGGCAGTCATCATATCCGTTGAGATAGTATCAGGAGCAGACTTGACTATCCTTCATAGTCACTATCCCAACTCCCAGTCACTGGCAAATTCAAGTGTCAAATGATTCAGCAGATCCCAGCAGGCATTTTCATCTCCATCGTCCTCACTAGTTTGTGGATTCTTTGACCATATCCTGTTATTTCTCCTTAAAAACCCTGTTCCTACATCCATTTTATTACATGTGACCTAGCAGACACACAGAAAATGTTGCCATGGGAATATTTGTTTTGGTTTAACTCCAGGGATGGAGGCATGTTGGTGGTGGTATCACAGTGAGGAAGAGTATAGAGAAGTCTAGACTGGGTCTCTGGCTGAGGAGCTTATAATGAAGTCAAAGACACAATTTAACTAACAGATAAGTAACTGAGGAAAGATAAGTTCAGACACTTTTCTGAGGTTGCACAAGGGTTGATTGTTTGGACTGAAGCTGATTGTTGAGATGGGTCTTGATGTCTTTCAGAAAGGCAGGCAGTAGAGGGATTTCTTGAGCACGGTGGGTGAATGCCCAAGACAGTAAAAATCTGAGTTGGGGACAAGAGAGATAGCAGTGGAAATGTTTTCTAGGAGAACTGATGCTAGAAAACCACCTATCCATTGTGTTGAGAATTGTGCTGAATAATGATCTCACAGAGGAGTCTGTCTGAGATAGAGAAAAAAAAAGTTGCCCTTCCTTTTTCTTTTTTATTCATTGAGCTCCTGACTCATAAAGTTAATACCTGCTCACCATTGATGTTACCCTTATATCAGAGGGTGAACTGGAATCAGAACCTAGGAGCTCAGATTCTTCTCCTAGAGCAGTGGTCGGCAAACTCATTTAGTCAACAGAGCCAAATATCAACAGAACAACGATTGAAATTTCTTTTGAGAGCCAAATTTTTAAAATTTAAACTATATAGGTAGGTACATTGTTATTAACTTAATTAGGGCACTCCTAAGGCTTAGGAAGAGCCACACTCAAGGGGCCAAAGAGCCGCGTGCGGCTCGCGAGCCGCAGTTTGCCGACCACTGTCCTAGAGCTAATACTCCCAGCCAGGGCTTCTCCATTGAGTGGGATCTTAGTTACTTGTGCAGGGTGAGCTTGCAGGCTTCAGCATTCCTCTTGCCTCCTTCTGTGTGCATGGTGGTGTCTGTCACACTTTCCTCAAATACAAGAAGCCTAGTTCGTATTTCCATGGAGGTGTATACCATAATGCATGCCTACTCAAATAACACACATGCACGTGTTGAATGTACATATATATGTAAACAGGTGCATTCACACCTACATAGAAATACGAAAAAACATGCCCATATATTGTTTTTAAAGAAAATGAAGGTCTAAGATGATATGAAAGCTTGGTTTTGTCTTTTGTGTTGATCAAGTGTTAATTTGCATCAATTATTTTAATTGAGAAAAGGAAATTCATGTAGGGAAATGGGGAGAAAATAACTCCGGCTAATTGTCAAGAATCTGAGGCAGTCCAGGAAAGAATGTATCCAGTAGAAATTGGGAACCTTTTAAGTGTCTGGCTCAGGAGTTTATTGTTGTTGTTTTTTTTTTATCCAGTTTAGAACTACTGATAGGTTCCATTCCAAGGCGTGGCCGTCTTCGCCTCTCTCATAGTCACAGGATTCTATTTTCCTCTCCCTCCCAATTCCCTTTTGGTTTATTCGGTCTAAGTCAGCATGGGGAGCAGGGGCTACTGCAGGGAGGATTAGAAAAGAGAGGAAGAAGAGGAGGGGGGAAAAAGATCTTATCCTCCTGTGGTGGTTCAATGTCATCCCAGGTCCCTACCCCAGACAGAAGGTAGCAGTGGGTAGAAATAGGGTCAACTTTTTTGCAATTTCAGGCATTTCTGTGTATGTTATCTCATCACTATGCTAGGAGGGAGTACACGGGGACACTGAGGCATGGCCACATTAAATGCATTGCCTTGGTTCCCAGATGCAAAGGGGTGGAGTGGGCATTAAAACCCAGGCCTCTGTGTTGAAACCAGGCTCCCTACTGAACTCCAAGTCTCTTGGCAGCTCTCTGCCTGTCCTCCCTGCCTCCTAACCTGCTTCATATTTTTTTTTGAGCACTACTATGTGCTATGTACTGTTCTAGATTCTGAGGTTATAGCTGTGACTAAGGCAGGACATAGAGAGACCATGAGACGTGCATCCTCTGGCCCTGTCACCACTGCGCTCCCCGTATTCCCAGCACATCTTTCTATACTTGCAGTTCCCAGGATGTGTCAGCTTCCCACTGGACTGTGAGAAATTTGGGAGAGGAACATATTTGTTACTCATCTTTATCTCTCCAGCCCAGAGCCTGGCCTGAAGTTGGCTTCATGCCTGTCTAAGGCAATTGAACGAAAGCTGTTTTGTGTTGTATGACACCCAACTAAAGCGAATAATCCATGTATTGCTGCCGCTGTGTCCCAGTCAGCACTGCAGAAGTGGGCTTTGTGGGCTGGACTTCCCCTGGACATCAAGAGGAGTGAATAAGGCAGCCCCCCAAACACCGCGTCAGAATGTGTGAATTGTGGACAGAAATCTCCTTGGATGTGTTAATGTGATCTTGGTAATTGTTTACTCTGGCAAATAGTTTGCCTCTCAGATTCCTCTCAGTAAATCAGTATCAATACATAATGTTCTGAAATTCCAAATGCATTCTTTTTTCATCCTCTCATTTACTATTTCCATTTAAAACTGGAATATGTTAACATGATTACAGCCTATTAAGACCAAAGAGCTTGATTTTTTTTCCTAGCTGTTTGTTTTCCTTTTATACCATTGTTCCACCTGGAACAAAGTACTCAGAAAAGACAGGTTTGCATGGTAGCAATGTATCTTAAAAAAAAAAAAAAAAAGAATTCAACTTAAAGAAAGAAATGGAATTAGAATATTATTTGTATTTAAGATTTTAGATATTTTGTTGAACTCAAATAGTTACTTTTGTAAAATGGGATAGAAGTGATCACATCTCTCTTCCTTTGAAGAAAACAAATTTATCAATAAACGTTCTTTTAAAAAAATATATTTTATTGATTTTTTACAGAGAGGAAGGGAGAGGGATAGAGAGTTAGAAACATCGATGAGAGAGACACATCGATCAGCTGCCTCCTGCATACCTCCTACTGGGGATGTGCCCACAACCAAGGTACATGCCCTTGACCAGAACTGAACCTGGGACCTTTCAGTCCGCAGGCTGATGCTCTATCCACTGAGCCAAACCGGTTAGGGCTCAATAAACATTCTTAAACCTGTCTGTGAATCTCTGACTATTCACAGTAGGTTAGGTGTAGGTATAATCCTTAAAGATTATTGAATGGTGCTTAAACATGTTAATTAAATATAGACTTTTTATCAAATTTAATGGTCATATGGGATGACCTTAATTTTTTGTTGTTGGTCCTTACCAGAGGATATTTTTTCATTGATTTTTAAAGAGAGAGTGGAAGGGAGGGGGAGAGACAGAGAGAGAGAAAAATTGATGTGAGAGAGGCAAACATCAATTGGTTGCCTCCCAAATGCGCCCAACTGGGGCTGGAGATTGAGCCTGCAACCAAGATATGTGCCCTTGATTGGAATCAAACATGAGATCCTTCAGTCCAAGGGCCAGTGCTCTACCCACTGTGCAACTGGCTAGGGCTGGAACCTTAATTTTTTATTCTTATCCATTCACCAAAAAACATAGGTAAAGCAGAAAGGAAAAAAAGGGTGTTTCTTTGAGATAGATAGGAAAATGAGACTTGCTTCTCTTTTAAATTAGTTGTTATACATGAAAATATACTTTCTTTTAAAATTTTACTTATAGTTTTCTTACTTTTATTTATTTTATTACTATTATTATTATTATTATTGTTGTTGTTAATCCTCACCTGAGGATTTTTTTTTTTCATTGATTTTTAGGGGGAGTGGAAGAGAGAGGGAGAGACAACAAAAGTGTTGACCAAACACCTTGAATTTTTTTTTAATCCTCACTAGAGGAGGTGGGAGGGAGGGATGGAAAGGAGAGAGAGAGAAAGAGAGAAAAATCGATGGGAGAGAGACACATGGATCAGTTGCCTCCCCAACCAGCCCCGCCAGGGAGCAGGGCATGAATCCACAACCCAGCTATATGCCCTTGACAGAGAATCGAACCCAAGACTCTTTTGTGCACTGTCTGATGCTCCAACCACTGAGCAGTACCAGCCAGGGCATAATTATCTTACTTTTAAAATCAGCAACTTTTATTGTTTTGTCAGAAATAGTCTGCTTCTTTAGAAGCAAAAATGCTGTTAGTATGTATGTGTATATAATGTGGTCAATAATATTTTATGAGACTTTGTAAAGACTTAAGTTTTGGACAGTCCAGCCATGTGTAGGCCATAAGTCGGCTTGTTCTGGTAGACAGCTGAATGGAGTAGAAACAGAATCTTTCAATTGAGAGCTACCTACAAGTCTGATTTCAGCTCCCTATTTATAGATGAGTAAACTGAGTCCCAGGTTGGAGGGGAAAAAAAGGAATTGCTCAAGGTTATATGATGTTTATGTCTTACCAGCAGAAGTTGGTAAGATTGGGTGTTGATATATCTCTGGCTCCGTAATTCACATATGTTCCATAATAAGGATGGTTTGACTAAATAAACAAAAGATTAATGGAAAAAAAGAAAAAGTAATTATTATCTACATTTAAAAATGCTCTGAATTTCAACTTCCCTATCTCAGATTCTCAAACATCTGTTATCTGTGATATTTATTTGTGAATGGATGAAAATAAAAACCCAAGGTTCATTCAAGGTCTGCTTATTCACAGAGGGTGCCCAGACAACTCACAGCCAGGCACATGTCTTCAGTGTCATTTCAGCATTACCTGCTTGGAGCTTTAATTCAAATGTATGAATGTTCCATGTCTGGTCTGCCCTGAAGCTACATTGAAGCTATGCTAGGAGTCATTGTGCTCTTCAGCTGGGGTGCTATATACTCTGGCAGCTTGCTGCAGTGTGGGGTTCAAGTGTGGATGAGCCTACTTTTTGCTTGCCTCTTAGCATTACTCTTACAGTTTGCTCAGTAATTAGAAGAGAGACAAAGGATTTTGCAAAGTTTGTCCTCCTGTGTGAAACATACACCAAGAGCAGACTTGGTGATGCATATAGCAGAACAGTTTTAGGGGTGATTAAAGTAATTTATATTGCAGAAACACTTACAAGGAGAAATGCTGTACATGGACTAACTGCCTTAAAAGATGGACAATGAACTAGGCAGAGAACAGCAATTATCGCCTCTGCCTTCTGAGTTGACCTTTCAGTATCGATAAAGACTTAGCAGCCTTAAAGAATGTTTTCTAATTTTAGCCCAAAGGATAGGTGCTTGACAAATTGATCAAATTGCAATTTAAACTTTTCTTCCTGCAAAGAAGAAAATACTCCCTTGACCTCAAGCCAGTGTCAAGAGGTGATGAGTCTAACTCCTGCACTGCGCCTGGCACTGGAATCTCATCCCAGAATGTCAGAAAATGGGTGTCAATTGTGGAAATGACCTTGCTCACAAATCTCCTTTTTCTAATAGAGGTGGCTGTGGAAACCTGCTTGGGAATCCTCTGCAACTGGATCCTTTTCCTTTCTGTTTCAGGTTAGAAAAATCACTGGGCTGTGAGTTTAATTTGCCTCATTAATTACTTAAGACAAGCCTGCATATGAGCGCTGAAAATCAGAGCAGTATTCTAGCCCCTCCTTTTTTCTGGCTGTTAATTAAAAGATTCAGCCCGGCTGGTGTTGCTCAGTGGTTGAGTGTCAACCTATGAAATAGGCAATCACGGTTCAATTACCAGTCAGGGCACATGCCCGAGTTGCAGGCTCGATCCCCAGTGTGGGATGTGCAAGAGACAGCTAATCAATGATTCTCTCTCATCATTGATGTTTCTCTCTCTCTCTTTCTCTCTCTCTCTCTCTCTCTCTCTCTCTCCCTTCCTCTCTGAAATCAATAAAAATATATTTTAAAAAAAGATTCAGTTCTTATCATGCACTAGATGAAGGTGATGTGTGTTGTGCCAGGTCCTGAGGACACATCCAAGGAAGTTAAGGGGGCTGCCTTCATGGAGCTCGACACTGGGAGCTAGACGTGCTGGCAGGCACTTACAACGGTATGGGAGCATGCAGCAGGGCACCCCATTAATCAGGTGGACACATGACCATGTTTCTAAAGATATAGCAAAATTGCATCTCTACCTAAGATAATTGTGAGAAAGATTAGAAGAAATAATGAAAGTAGAGTCCTGAGCCCTGTGCCTCACACAGTAGTGTTGAATAAATGTTAGCTGTGAATATTATTTCCATTTACTCCTACAAGGTATTTTCTTAAACTTTTGCCATTGTATTTGATTTTAAGAGCCTAACATATTTTTATATCCATCAGTTAGAATTTTGCTGATTTGGCCACGAAGCTGCAGCTCATCCTTCAGCTCCCACAGTGACTTGGAATTGGGAGTCAGTGCTTGCGGAATGGAGGTGTGGATGGGCATTGTCTTGGACTTGCTTCCAGCTGGGCCGTGATCCCAGCTGCTGAGCTGGACAGTGCTGTAATGTGTCCAGGCTAGCACCTTCTTGGTTTTCAAAGTCTGATTTTATAGGCCCCTTGTTTTTCCTTCTTCCCCTTTTCCTGGCTGGTGATCCAGCCCAGGCTTCCCCAGTAGAGAATGGACAAAAACATTTAGAGGAAATGAAACTCTGTTTCATTTATTCATGATCTGTTTGTTCCCACAAAATATAGTTTAACTTAGCAAAGAGAACTAAGGTAGAAATCATGCTTGCAAGCACATAGCAATGTGTCAGGCCCCTAAGTGTTGCTTTTATTGGTATAATAGGTAAGCCAATACCAGGGTGGTCTGAGCATAGGTTAGGCTGTATTTGACTCTTATCCCTGGATTTTAGCATTTTGATATTTTTGTTTTAGCTTTCTGAGAATATAGTTGAAGATTCGAGAATTCCTCAATGTCTCCTGGGATTTAAGCAGATACTTTTATCCGTAGGGAACTAATATCACTGGTACTAGTACCAAGTCCATGAATCTTAGGATGTTTATCACTGTGCTTTGTAGAGAGTAAGTGGTGGGAGCAGCCCCCTGTTAGGCATCTTGGTAAGTGCTTCCTATTCATTGTCCATTTCAATTAAAAAAAAAAAATTTAGGGAATTTAAGAAACAGTGCTGAAGTGATGGTAATTAAGATTTTAAGTGGTGGTCTCTGACTAGAGAGGGAGGATTAACAAGATTTAAAAAGCAAATCTTAAATTATCTGTGGACAGGGGTGGTATTTAAAATATCTAACAGGTGTTATGGGTTTTGACACAATGGAAACCACTGGAGGCCCCCGGTGTGCCAGGCACTTACTCTGTACTTGTTGGATAGTAAGGAGCTATGGGGACGGGCATTCAGTGGGCTTGGGCCACTGACTCTTTTATATATATACTAGAGGCCCAGTGCATGAAAATTCATGCACTAGAGGGGAGGGGGGTACCTCAGCCCGGTCTGCCCCCTCTCACAGTCCAGGAGCCCTCAGGGGCGGGAGGCAACCTGGCGATCAGGGGAAGGCGACATCCCATCACACCTCTGCTGCTGCCACTGCCGGCAGCACAAGCCTCGGCCAGCCCTGGTTACCTGAGCCTTGGGCAGCCCTGGGCAGCTGGGCAGCTGCCATCTGAGGCTTGCCTGAACCTCAGGCCAGCCCTAGGCAGCTGGGGGACTGAGGGGACTGGGCGCCGCCATTTTGTGGCTGTGGGCACCACCATTTTGAGGGCGTGGCAGTCAATTAGCATATTCCCTCCTTATTGGCTGTGGGTGCCGCCATCTTTGCGATGGCGTGAGGGCCCAATTAGCATATTCCCTCTTTATTAGATAGGACTAGAAGCCTGATGCACGAAATTTGTGCAAGAGTCGGCCTTCCTTCCCCTGGCTGCTGGCACCGGCTTCCCTTTGACACCCGGAACCCGGGCTTCCCTCGCAGCCCTGACTTTATCCAGGAGGACATCTGGAAGGACATTTGGTCTAATTAGCATATTATGCTTTTATTATTATAGATATATTGATTTTAGAGAGAGGAAAGGAGAAAGAGAGAGAGAGAGACAGAGAGAGGAGAACCATCGATCAGTTGGAATTGAACTTGAAAACTGGGCATTTGCTCTGACAGAAATCGAACCCTGCACCTTTTGGTGTACGGAATGGTGCTCCAACCAACTGATCCACACTAGCCAAGGCTGGGTCGCTGACTCTTTACCAACTTGTATGGAAGTATTCTAATATTTTACTAACCAGTATGGCTATCCCAATGAGGTACTGGTTTGGGCAGTTTGGGGGTTGAGCAGCATTTGAATTGCCTTTGACAGGTGTTCAGAGCTGTTAGATGGAGTCCTTTATCTCAATGCCAACGGGCTTTTGTGTGCTAAGCCTGATGAACTCCCTGTAGGCGCTTGGAAAGTGTCACATTAGAATTTAGGGTTGTCTGTTTGGAAAGCACTGAGACACATTCCTTTGTTCTGAAGGCACCTATAGCGTGGCAGTCAGAATCTGTCTTCACCAGTTCCCCAGTCTACACCAGTGGCTTCAAATGTTTCCTGCCCTTGGGCTCCAGGAATCTGCCCTTAGGAAATGATTACGAAGATGTTAACAGTGAAAAGTTGGGGCAAAACCTAAATGTCCAGCCGTAGGGAAATAGCCAAATAATGGTATATTCATGACACAGAATACTCTAACTCTTAAACATTACAAATACAAAGAAAACTTTAAGTCTCAGGAAAATGCTGAATGTGAAATGTTAGGTGGGCAATGAAAGAACCCCACACTATAGGGAATACAAAGAATAACAATAAGTTATTAGTGCAAGAAAATACATCAAAATGCATTTTTAGTACTGACTTTTGTTTGGTGGAAGACAGTGGGGAAAGTTTATTTTCTCCTGTGCATGTTTTCTATAGGCTCCACCTTTGGGGTTATCTAGGGTATTAACTTTATCATCAGAAGTGTTCCATATATATTAAGTTTTGAAAATCAATTTTAAAGTTTTAAAAATTACTGTATAATCAGTTTCTGAGTATGTTGAATATAAACTTGGAGACACATTTGGGGGTTGTGTCTGTTGCCTCTCAGGAAGCTGCTGACTCTGTGGGGTAAAAATAAGAGCCTAGGTCAGCCTCCTCATGCTTAGGTGCGGGCCCTCCAGGTTTCCATACTGCTGGGGTTCCGAGAGGCCCTAATGGGCTTGTTGAAAGGCTCTGCTTGGCTTCTTATTAATGTCTCTCCCTGAGCCGTGCTCTGCTCCGCTGGCTAACCTTGTCAGAAGGTTACCCATGGCTCTCCAGGGCTCTGCTAATTTTAAACCCAGCCGGCCAGTGTGGTGGCGTGGCATTGCGCTGCAGAGTCACGAACAGCTCCCTGGGAGACACGGCTGGGAAAGATGAGCTGAGTCCCGGTTTTTTATCTTCCTCCTGTAAGTGACCAGGCACGCTGAACAAGCAAAGAGAGCTGAGATAATAATGAGAGCTTTTATGGTAAAAATCAGGATTCTTAAAGATCTTTTAGCAATGGCAGTGCTGGTTGGTAATTGCACGGTGTGATGTGTCCGGCATGAATTGTGTGATTTCTGACAGCTCGAGGGGAAGAGAGGGGGCTCAGGTCCTCTCTTCTAGGAACTGGACTGTTTTAAAAGACAGAATGAAAATGCCATTCATCTGACTATTTATGTGGTATTCTACATTTACAGAACTCAAACTCCAGCGGTAATAGGTTCCTTCCTGAAGTTTGTATTGGTTTGATTAGGAGAGGGTTATTTCCTAAAAGGTAAACAAACAAATAACCCCCCAGATTCCGCCTCTTTGCATGTCTATCAGATGCTGGTGTGGCTGTCACTAAAAATTGTCATTTTAGAGCCTTTAAAAAAATATTTGCAATAGAATCCTCTTCAGAACACTGCTGTGCCTTATAATACTCATAACCCTGATATTTTAAAGTAAAACGTAAATCAGTAACTACAAAATAATGTGACATTGGGAAGCCTTTTCCCATCACAGTGTAGAGGACCTATTTAAAAAATAAGTATCTTTTTGGTTTGGGATTTTTTTTTTTTTTTTTTACCTTCCTCCTTTTCAACACCTCCAGGCTGGGAATGGACTGTGCCTGTTAGAGTTAGCTCAGTCTTCCCCTGCCAGGGCAGTCACAGTGGCTCTCACACATAGGGATTACAATGGGAAACCTAATCCACCAGGTGCATTAGGTGTTTACCTGCCCAGCCAAAGAAGGGCATCTTTTCTTGTAGCTGGGTCTGTACCCACCCTCTTGTAAAACAGTTGCTAGAAGCAAATTAAATAAGCATAGTGTATGGAGTAAACCCAGATGAAAGCAGTGGATGGAGAATCAGTAACCTGCTAACTGGAGACAGTGGTTGAAGTCAACTTTATTTGAAGTGCCCAGGCTGGGTCAGACCACATCAAGCCAGCAGTCTTCCCGCATGAGGGTAGCACGGGAGTGGACTTTGATTTCATTTTAGAAAAAATAAAAATGCATAAATGCTTTTTATTAGCCCCCTTCTCCCCGCAAAGGCCCGCCCCTTCTTCAATAGACTTAATTAGCTCTGTCTTGTTTGGATTTAGTTTTGAGAAAATTAAAGCTGAGTAATTATCAAGAATTTGTTGAGTGGGAATACTTGTCAAAATCTTCATTGACCCAAATCTTTTATAGAGAGCATTAAATAAGCAAAGTACAAAACCCCCATTCCTCTCTTGTCCTAAAATAATGTTTTGAAAAGCACATTCAAAGTAGTTAAGTATAACATAAATATAAGCTGCTCTGGACTGGTTACTAAATGGATGAGTTATAAAGTACATTTCTTAAAACCCACTCCTCTGTGACTCAAATGTCTGCTTTTTTCTTCTCCTCCTGGGCTGCTTTATTTCTCTTCCCTTCTGCACTCGGCCTGCACACCCGCCTGGTGTAGGTCCTCTGTTATTTTTGTGGTAACCTGACACTGCTCCTGACTGTGCCCCCTAAGTCCCTGGGGCGTGAACTGGCTGTGAGCTGAAAAGGCGGCTTGCTTCTGCTCCCGCTGCCCATCTCCTGGGTAGAGCAGCTGCTGCCCCGGGCTGTGATGCCACAGACTGGGGAGGGGGTGTGTGTCATCAGTGAAGACCTCCCATTGTGGCTCAAATAGGTGACAGGCCCTACCCTGAGGTGGGGGCCCTGCAGCTTTGGTGTTGAGGCTGGAGGCCAGCCAGTCAGGGTTTTGGAGACTGGAGGAAGGTTTTAGAGCCAGCGAGTTCTTTATTTTGGTCTAGAGTATGCCCCAGGCTGTCTTTGCGATTCCTTAGACAGGATGAATTTCTTAATAGTCATAAAAATTGTATTAATATTTTACATTGAACTAAATTGAACAATTACTTATTGAGTTGGAGTGGGCATGAGGTACAGAAATAAATGGGACAGAATCCCTGCCTTCTGAAAATTTGCAGTACAGCAGGAAAGACCAATACATAAGTAGTAATCATTAATTATAGTTACATATATTTGTTCAACAGCTATTTGAGAACCTGTGCCAGGCACAGTTCTGAGATGTGTGTGCACACACATAACCACGAACCTGCAAGCATGCAGGTAAGTAATGTACATAATGACTGCCAATGGTTGAGACACCTCAATTAATCTTTATAATAGGTAGGTAAAAATGATTATTTTTGTTTTGTTGATACACAGAGAGTAAGTGTATATACTGAACTGCTTTGCCATATAGACTCTCCAGTGAGGTCCCTGCAACTCTAGGGGTACCACAGAGAAAAATATTTAGCAAGCATTTGTTGAGTTCCGTCAATTTTCCTGGTATTGAGAGATGTTAAATGTAGGAATGTTAAGGAATTTACCAATTCGCTGTGAGACAGTATCTTACCAGAAATCCTGGGGAAGTGTACTAAGTGCGGTGTTGGAAGTTGGTTTGAGGTGCTATGGGGGCACCATAGTGACTTGTCTGAGTGGAGACATCTGCTAAGGCTTCCCAGAGGAGAGGTTGCTGGCTTTGGTCTTGGAATGACTGTTCAGACATTCATCAGGCAGTGTTGCTGGTGAGAGAAGCTTCTGAGCAGAGGGACACAGGTGGCTGAAGGGGTGAAGCAGGTAGCCTGCTGCGTCTGCGCACCTTAGAGTGGTCACGTGGCTGAAATATAGGGGACTGGATGGGTATATGAGGAGCAGGCTGAGATCAGGAGGTAAAGGCCATGGGTGCCCCATTATGCAGCTGGGTCCTAGAGTGGGGCGGGGGCTGCTGAAAGATTTCAAATGAGTGTATGATAAAAGTCATATTTGTATTTTAGGAAAACTCTGGCTGAAGAATAGCATAGGAGAGTCTTGCAAAGAATGCATCTCCTAAGGATTCTGATTCAGTACTTCTGTTATCAGAGCTGGGATTTATATTTCTAAGAAGCCACCTGTGTCTTCCAGATGTACATCCAGGGTTGGGAACCTGGTGGAACCAGGTTGTCGGCAGTGTGGCGGTGTGGGGACTTAGGCGACATCCCAGCTCAGAAAGAAGTTGTGAGGCCTGCCCGTGAGAGAGGAGCAAAGTTAGTGGGTTAGAGAGGAGTGGAAAGAATCTATTTGAGGGATGAAGGGATGAGTAAACATTCTTGGTGACAAGTTGCATCAGAAGGGATGGCAGAAGCCAGAAGCCTGGGATGATGGCCCAGCTTGGGTGCTGCATCAGCCAGGTTCTCTGAGAGGAATCCCTCAGGAGGCTGTGGGATTGGTTTCCCTCACTCAGGACCTGGAAAATGTTTTTTGGATTTTAATTGGTGCTTTTACAGACAGAGGCTTAGACACAGAGAAGTGACTTTGAAGGTGCCAGAACCCAGTATGCCATTTCTGTGAGGCACACTCACAGGCTGACTGTGAAGGTTTGGGTTTGTTTGCTTTGCCTTTGGGTCTTTTAGCCTCTCAAGTTGCATCCCTACCATTAGGCCACTGGACTGAGAAAGAGGGAGGGCTTTAGAGGCTTTGTAGGTGTGATTGAAAACGGATTACATTTTAGAGAGAGGAATTGAGGGTTCCACCTTCCGCTACCAGTTTAGCAGAACCTGTAGAAGGAAGAGAAATGTATACCCTTCCCTCTTTTTTTTTTTCTCTCCTAAAGAGATGCCTTCTCTGTGTGTGTGGTGCATGCATGCATTGTGGAGCTGCAGAAGTGTTGATGGAATCAAGTTGTGGGCTTTTGACTTTTTTGCTTTATACATTTGCTGAGAGGTTTCAGGGGTGAGGGGGGAAGAGTCCGACCGTCTCCTTCAGAACACCCTGGGCCATGTAGAAGTGAAGGCAGAGTAAAGCCTGATTTCAGAATTGGCTGCCTCAGCCTTTCTGTTTATACCTCTCTGCCTGGGGGTCTTGTCCCACTGTGTGTCCTTGCAGTGCTTGTGGGCCTCTCAGAGCTGGTGCTGTGCACACAGTAGGTACTCAAGTAGTATTTGTTAATTGAATGAGTGGCTTATTGTCTAAAGGGGGGACAACAGTTACTCAATTCTTTCGCCTCAGCCAGGTTCTTTCTCCTTCTGAAGTTGAACTAGGCATAAACCAGGGACCAGGACAGGGATAGAGGCCAGGGTGAGGCTTTCATCGGCCCCTGAATTTGCATCCCTCTTAGTGTAAGACCTGTTTTGCAGCTGCGCCCTCACTGTCATCATTAAATGGCAGATTGTATTTTTTATTGGAAGGGTGGGGACTCAATTGTATCAGTGAACATTGGGAACCAGAAGATATTTTTGAACATGCAATGTCATGTATTTTGGTTAGTTGGTACATTTGCTTGTGTGGGCATGAGCTGGTGTTTGCACACTGTGTGAGCATTGGCATTCCAGTCCCCATGCAGAATTCGGGATGAGAACACTGGCAGCACACAGCCCTCTTTAGGGACCAGGGAAATGGAGAGCACTTGAAAGCAAAGTCTGATGAGCATATTGGAAGAACTGAGTGACTGGGTACCTAGCGGAGTTAATCTTGTGGCTCTGGGCTGTTTAAACAAGCACACCTGTATAAACTGTCATTGTCTTTTGGTGAATTAAAACGCCTTCATAAATTTGAAATGCTTAGGGACATGCCACATTGTAACACTTGAATTTATCTAGAGAACTGGCCTTGGGACACTGAAAAGCTTTTGATTAAAAAATTCTGATTCCAAATTTGTAAAATTATTTGTTCTTTATCCCCAATTTCTATTGCCTTTGTATGAAACAGTACAGACCTTTTGTTACGTGGGCAGTCCCCTGCTATCTGGCGGAGCTTGCTTTTCCAGCCTCTGCCCCAACCTTTCTGTTTTCTTGCTCTGCCCTTTCTTCACAACTTCCCCTCCATGGACATCTCTGAGCAGGCCTCTCAGTGCCCTTCTCCTAATCGGCCTGCTGCGTCCACTCAGGCTGTAAAACCTGCCTAAATGTCACCTCCCATGAGGCTGTTGTTGACTCGAGACAGAATCCACTCCCGTTTCTGTGCTCAAATAGCACTTTTATTCTCTTTTGACATCTTATATTCATGTACTTGTTCATTAATTCATTTACTCATGGACTCACTATTTAGACATCCGTTCGCTCATTATTTTGGGGGAACATTTACTATTTACTAGACGTTCCGTTAAATGCCCAGGACAGAAAAATGATTAAAGGCATAGACCTCACATGGGTCTCACAAACCCACAAACAAGGGTGACAGACACATAAACAAGTCATTCCTATGCAATGAGTGAGCAAAAGTGCTACTGGCATTCAGGAAGGAGTTGGGGTTTACATCTTGAAGGATAATAACTTTGTCTTCTTGCTGGAAGGGTGCTCCTTGAGGGTAGGGAAGGTTATGCATTTACTCATCTCCATCTCTCTCTCTAGCACCTGACACCTGGGTGGGCGACATGGGAGAGGGAGATAATTATAAAGCAAAAATAGTTTTCCTGTCTCATTTCAGAATGAATTTAAGGCAGCTTGCAAGGCCGTAAAATAGCATAAATTAAGAGTGGGGCAAAGAAGGAAGAAAAAGAAGGGAATAGAGGTAAAGACCTAAAGTGGATTTAGGAATGCAACCAAATTTGTCGACTAAAATAACCTCTGTGCTTTCCCTGAGGGCTCTGCCAGAGTGGCTCAATGCACCTTGGTAGCCAGTGAGTAAAGAAAGTCAAGGCCTAGCTGGTTGGCCACAAGGTACAAACACATGGTGTTTGGTGTTTTATCACTCTCCTTTTGCATTTTTATAAAGAGCAACCTATGTGATTTGATGAAGGACACCTCAACATCCTTGTAGAAAAACCAGTGACTAATTCACAGGTTGTTTTGTAGTATGCTAATGACATCACATAAAAGCATAATTCAATAAAAGCAATTATTCAGAGCTCCTGGAATAAACTTTCTCTAAGGTAACTATGGAGTCGGAAAGGTACTGGATCAAACAAGTTAGTTCTGTTCTTATGCATTGTCCCACTTTTATCTAGTGTTAATGCCTGCCACATGCCACTGTCCTCAGTCCTAGAGGTCACACAAGCTCTATTTCTGCTCCCAAGGAGTTGTATGATCATGTTTTGGGACTCAAAAAATACTATTGTATGATTTGGTTAGCATATCAGGTTCTGAATGTTCAGATCCATTAGAAATGGATATGTAAAGGCATATAGGCCAGACCCAACACCCACACTCACAACTGATATTTCTGATGGTTGAGATGATGGAAAGGAACCAAGTGTGTCATGACAAATTATGGTCTTGGTTACCTGAAGTTGACAGGAAACAGGAGCTCTTTCCTTCTGGGCAGGCTGGAGCTTAGGTTTTGGATCCTCTGATGCGAATGCTGATGAAATCCATGTGGATCAGTTGGATCTTTAGAGAGCAGTTGAAAGCCAGTGTATGTATTTAGTCAAAGAACCAAGGACTTGGACTTCACAATTCAGCACTTTAAAATGCCATCTTGGTTCCAGTTTTCCTTATAGATTGGCTTACAACCTCATCCAAAGTAAATTGTGTATTTACCTGTTGCCTCTGTCTCCCACCATGCTGTCTAAATAATCCAGGCTAGATGGCCAGAATGAGAGAAGCATCCTAAGTCATAGAAGCTGGAGAACCATTTCTCTATGTAGCAGAATTAGAATTTTGCCAAAGGAGCTGCCTCTAGGCAGGTCAGCTACTGGGATTCGGAGTCAGTCCAGAGTCAACATATCATTAAGTTGGCTGTCAACAGGCTGTGTAACATTGAGTGAGTCTCCACTGGCCTTCTGTAAGGAGGATGACACCCCAGGCATGACCCATGGATTTGCCACCCAGGGAACTAGCACTCTGATTGTCCGAGGCCCATTTGTAGGCATTCCCTTGGGCATGGGGCTGAGATGGACCCTCTTGAAACGCTTGTCTTAAGGTTTGGCCAAAGGCAGTGTATGTATCTCACATTTTGATATGTTTTGAAATATTAACTGTCTACTTTTGATTTTGAATTTGTACTCATTGTCATTTAAAATGCTAAGGCATTGTGATAATGTGGTGAATCTTACCAACTAAGGAAGTTATAGTACCCATAATTTAGTGACTAAAGAGTATTATTTTCTTGGTATTTGTTTTCTTTGTTTCTGATAAGCAGTATGATTGGTGAGTTTACCTCAAATGTATGTCCACACTACATACCTATTGGAATTGGGGAGTTAATTTTGTGGTTTTCTTTGACTGTTACACCTGTTACACCTGGGAAGGGGCTTACATGTTTTCCTCTCAAAATGTTTGCTGACAGCTACTCACTGCTAACTCTGGCATTTTTTCTCTTAGAGCAGCAAACAAACTTCTGTTTCCGGGTTTGAAATGTGTTTCCTGAGGTTAAATTGTCCACCTCCCAGGATCCATGACTCAACCTGCAAGTCATATCATCCAGCCCAAGCTCCCCTTATGAGTGCACTGTTTCAATGTCCAGTCTTCACTTTGGAATGGTCAGATGGGATAGACTGGCTGGACCTGAGTGTGCCTGTGTCATTTTGAAGGACTCTACTGATGAAGGAGAGCAGTGATTAGCTTGACTGGTGGTGTGGTGGGGGAAAGGAAGAGGCAGGAATTTCTGTTCTCAGAGGCTAACAGATTCATTAAGGGGATAGAGAGGTTATTCCCCTAAAGGCTGGTAATACAGAGCTGCATAGCATGAAATCAATCAAAGCCTTTCTTGAGCTGTCACCTGGGCAAGTGCTTAGGGCTGATGGAGCAGAGAATTAGAGCATCTCAGGAGGGCAATGCTAAGTCCTCTAATGGGTACCCAGCATCGGGAGCTTGGTGAAGAGGTATTGGCGTGTTGATGGATCCTGTTGATAGGGGAGTGATTTTTGAAAATGAGAAGGAGTAATTATCCACTCCTTCCTGCTGAAATTAGAGGGAGCCTGTTGACAATTGGAGTATATGACACCCAGGTTCACTGGCTGATATTGGCTCCACAGCAGATGTGGCCTCAATTCTCAGTGTCTGCATTCCCTAAAAGATCTGCTCTCTCATTGACAGTGACTTACATTCTGTAGTTCTCTCTCTCTGGAGGCTGCCTTCAATATTCAGGCTGCTGATCCTCGAATTTCTCAAGCCACTTGTTAGCAAGTTTGGCTAGTGTCTGAAATGGTAGGAAAATAATAACCTGCCCCATTTTACATATGCAGAAGCGATTAACCATCATTAGTGCCTGACATTCATCCCAGCTACTCAGGGAGGTGAGTCAGTATCATCACTATTCATTAGGAATTAATTAGACTGTGCTTGATGGCGTCAGTCATGGACAAAGCTCAGCACTGCCTACATTCCTCCTTTTGAAATCCAGCCTATAGCTAGTGAGCAAGTAGTGTGAGTCTGATGTTCCTATGGGATGAGCATTCTCTCTGGAGAAATGACTCCTAGATTCAAAATCTGTTAAGTATATGACTTTAGTCAACCTCTGGACCTCATAAGGTGGGGATAATACCCAACAAGGGTAGTTCAATGATTAACTAAGAACCTCTAGGTCAGCGGTTCTCAACCTGTGGGTCGAGACCCCTTTGGGGGTCGAACGACCCTTTCACAGGGGTCGCCTAAGACCATCGGAAAACACATATATAATTACATGTTGTTTTTGTGATTAATCACTATGCTTTAATTATGTTCAATTTGTAACAATGAAAATACATCCTGCATATCAGATATTTACATTACGATTCATAACAGTAGCAAAATTACAGTTATGAAGTAGCAACGAAAATAATTTTATGGTTGGGGGTCACCACAACATGAGGAACTGTATTAAAGGGTCGCGGCATCAGGAAGGTTGAGAACCACTGCTCTAGGTGAAAGCTTTAGACATTGTGCTTGCAACCTGGGAGCAGGATGAATTTGGATTTCAGGTACCAGTTCACTTTGGAAGTAAAGTTCCTTCATTCCTAGTCTTTTTGTTGGAGTTCAGCTTTCCTCTTATGAGAAAAACTTGTGCTTTTACTAAGATCACAGTGAACTTCGAACCATCAAATGCTTGGTCGAGTTGTCTCCTACAAATATTCCAACCATGTGATTCTTTTTCTTTAAACCCTAAAGTGGCCTCCACCTGTGCCTGCTTTCACCTTGTCCTGAGTGCTTAGAAATCTTTTTTCTTAGCTTTGCTCTCAGCGCAACTCCCTATATGTTGCCTTTTTCACTCACCTACTCGCTCAGATTTGCTTTGCTACCTTTTTAATTTATTATTATTTTTTACCTTTGTGAATTTCTTTTTTGGCCACCTCTTTAGTTTCTGGTCTTTATACCCTCACCAGTTTGCCTCCCTTATGGCTTTTCTTAAAGCTGTCGTTTTTACTGGTGGCCAAAGGAAAGGGAAAGCAAAAATAAAATGTTGTATCTCCAGACTTACCATTCCACTCAAAATGTTTGTGTTAGAAGAAGCTTACCTGCTAGAGGACCCAAACCATATCTGTCCCTTGAACATGGACTATTGGTTGTCAGTAACCATAATTAATAAAGAAGAAATTGGCTCAGCCAACACTTGGTTATCCAAACTGTGTTAGACTTAAGTCTGTCTTCCTAATTTGGAGATTTCCTTTGGGCTCTTACTACTCATAAGAACCTTAGCCAGGGTCAGGGTGAAGCTTGATGATAAGTTTAGTCATGTTGTCAAAGAATGTTCATGTCATCTGGTTGTTCGTTTGTACCTTCTTTCTTTTTTTGGAATATTTATTATGCCAGGTGCTGTGCTAGCATTGCGGATACTGTGGTGATTTGAACAGTCCCTGCCCTCAGGGACACTGGAGTGTGAATGGGTGGGGGACAATAATAAGCCAACATACTGAGTTCTATTAGTTGAGTCTATGGAACCACAAGGTGATGAGTGACTAAGTTGGCCTCCTTCAGTGTTAATGATGGAAACTGAGGCACTCAGGGGCTACAAGTACCACATAGTCCTGGGTTACTCAAATAGAGACAGAATCCTAACTACTCCTTTCCTTTTGCCTCAGAGAGTGTTAAGACATTGGCTAAGACAAAGCGTATGATTTTTTGTGTGACCTTCATGTTCAGTGGCATTTTATGAATCATGAGAGTTAGTTAAAACTAACCCTTTTATTTAACAGCTCTTAAATCACCCACAAGTGGGTGAGATGCTTGCATTATGAGGGATCCACAGGAATTAAGATGGAGCAGCAGATTCCTGGGTCCTATGTCATATCCTTTGTTCATACGTTCCGTGAATAGAGTTGGTGTCAGAAGCACCTGTATTTGACTCCCTCACCCCCTTCTGTTCTCAGCTCTTAAGTTAAAATGTGGATTGGTCAAATATACATATGATGTCATTCCGTTGTACTCATGTTGCTCTTTTTAGAGTGCCAGTGGGTAGTTGTAAAATAATGATCCATTTAGGAAGTGTGGCTGTTGGGCAGTTAGCAGGTCCCTGTTAACAGTTCTTTTTGGAGTTTATTATGGTGTGGCTAGGAAGAGTTTCAGAAAAAGAGGAACTTCTACAAAAGTGTTAATGATGGAAACTGAGGCACGTAGGGGCTACATGATATACAGTAGATTTTCAGCGACAAGAGTCCCCTTCTCTCTTTCCTTTTTGGCATTCATTTAGGTCTGGGATTGTTCCCTTGAACCAAACTTCCCAAAAAAATACGAAAATTATTGAACCTGCGAATATAAGTGTAGGTTTATATAAGTATTAGAAATAGAGGGGTTTGTTACAAATATAAATTTTTTATTTAGTCATCTAAAGATCCTTTGTAACTTTATTTCCCAAAGGGAACCATTAGGAGAGCACCTTCATTTCTTCACCATCCCATTATCAGTAGGTATTTGGGCACTACAAGGCACATACCACTGTCTAGAGATAATGGACTTGAAAACAAATGAACATCTGGTCATGGTTTTATAGATGACAGAGCACCTTCACTCATTATCTTCACATCTTTACGACAATCCTGTCAGATAGAGTCCCTCCACTCCTTAATGATTTTCCTGTGTTGGGATTGTATTTATTATCTCCATTTTACAAATAAAATCTGAGATTCTGAGAGATTAACTACTTCATTCTGGACTGCATGGCTAGTGTGTGAGCCAGGTTTGGAGTATAGATCAGTTTGAGCCTGAATATCATGCCCTACCTCCCTCCCCCCCCGCCCCCCCGCCACTTCTTTGTTTACTGAATTGTGTGAAAGTTAACTCCCTTGCTCAACGGAGGGATGAGGAGGTGGACATCAGTTCTACAGATACATAATTCACTTGATTAGATCTTATTATTTGTAATAAGCAGGTGCTTCTTGCTATGTATGTGGAAACCAGATAGATTGGGTGGGACTTAACCAATGCCACACATTTTTAGGACACTCCTAGTGTGTGGCTGATACTCTGAGCCACTAGATACAAGGACAGTTTCCAGGATGAGGTGGATTTTGAGCTGGTCTGGAAGGGACTTGAGGGATAGAATGCCAGAATGGTTATTTCAGTATCCAGTACGGGGAGCTTTTCTCAGCCAGCCCCAGTCTTGTGATTGGAAACTCTCTGCCCATACAGGGCCTCATCTTACAATTGGGTTGTAAAACCAAGGGCCTGTATAACTCTGTGGATTATGTATCTGGTAGCTTCTGGGGTTTGTGTCCTGGCCCTTGTCCAGAGTAGGTAATTCCATCTTGCTGAGTTCCAGTTGACCAAATTGCAAGGGCCTGGACACAGAGTTCTTCCCTTTGCAGTAAATGAATAAAAACATGTGAGGATTTAGAACAGTGCCTGTGCTTACTAAGTGGGTGGATCAATTAATGCTAATACTGCATTCCCCAAACATCCAAGGGCTTGTGACTCCCAGCTTTAGAGGTAACTTCAAGGAATTGTCTACAAGACTCTGCTGTCTGTCTTTAAGGCAACCCACCCCTTTTTGAACAGCTCAACTAGCAGGAACTTTTTTCTCATGTTGAGCTGGAATCATCTTAGAACTTCCACAGAATGGGTCAACACCCTCTCCATGTGATAGCTAGCTCTTCAGAGGATGCTCAGTGTCTAAGAACACTAAGCTTGCAATTATGATTCAAAAAAATCTTACCAGCTTTGAGCCATGTAGGCTAAAATAATGGGATTTATAAATAAACTCCTGTCTTTAGCTCCTAAACCAGTTGCACTAGAAAAGGGAATTCAGGAATAGGAATTGGAGTGTGGGAGCCTAGAGGTTTTGTGGATCCTAGTCAATCTCTGAGCATCATTTATTGAGGGCCATGGACAAACTGGGATGTGTTCATGAGGGCTGAGCCAGGTATTATGTGAATTATGTCTAGTCTGGGACACAGTAGGGCTGCTCCTGTCACATATGCCATGTGCTCCTACCACATATAAATGGGTGTTTGGGTGGGAGATTTGCTTCTGCAAGGGATGGGTTAGTATAGAAGTTAACCTGTACATGGGTCTTAGCCTAGTAGATGGAAGAATTTCAATATGTCAGTGTGGAGGTAGTGGGTTCCTTGTCATTGGTGATGTTCATGTGTAGATTATATGACCAGTTGAGAAGTGTTAGAGAGGGGACTGCAAGCATTGGATTAGGGCAGTGTTGGGGAGTTTGGTCTGAAGAATCTGAGGCTCTCAGTTACATGGTGATGTTCTTTTTAGGCAAGTAAAGTTCCCCAGTCCCTTTACTGGCCCTCACTGTCCTGGATTCTGTCCCTCTACCATAGCGGTTGCATGCTGAGTACATTACTGTTTTTCTTAAAATGTGGCTCTCTGAGCTGCCCAGAGCTCAAAGACTGGCCTTTGTGTGTTTTTTTATGTCTGTTGTTTTGTTTTGGGGGTGGCAGGGTGGGTTGGGGGAGGTTAGGCGGAGAGGTAGACAGCGGATTAGCCACTGCTCAAAGCATTCACTCGTATTCTCATAATTTCTCCAATAAACTGCTTTGGAGCTAGAACAGACTCTAGGGGAGCATACAGCTCAGCTTGAATTTTATAAGACTCTTAGATTTAAAAAAAAAGTAATAATTTTAGAATTCAAAAGGCCCACACTGCAGGCATTGCAGAGTTCATTTGGGGGTTAATCACAAAACCCTTTCTTGTGGCATAATTTATACCTCAACATTTGGCAGTTTTTAAAGTCCGGTGCCAATGTACACGTGTTAGTAAGAAGTAGTAAATATTTTGCTGACAAGTTCTTTGAATGATGGATCTGTGGCAGCATTTAAAGGCAGACAACCTGGGGGTTTCTTTTATCCAGGTGCTGCCAAATCTCAAAAGCTGTCAGGGTACCAAGCCAAAATCACCCACTAGTTATACCATTAATTGTGTAATGTTCTTGTGCCTCAGAGTTTCTGCACCTGGGATCTGTTGATATACACTGGTGGGGGAGGGCAGAGGAAAGGGATACAACGGGGAGGGAGAAAGAAAGAAGACAGGCTGCTCCCTCTCAGGTAACTGCCCTGGAGCACGGAGCAGTCCCTGGTGCCTGGTGGGGCCAGCACCTGCTCCCCTTCTGGCTGCCTCTGTTGTAATGTTGTGTGGACTTGATGGGGGCAGAAGGCAGGGAATGGTAGGCCCACTAAGCTCTCTCTACTGTGACCCTGCCACCTCCCTTCTTCGATCAGTTGCCAGGAACAATTCTCCCCTTTGGGGGGAAGCCTTTGAATTAATGATCTGATGCCTTTTCAACAAAGGAATATTGATATGTTAGTGTGTGGACAGCAGGGGGTACCGGATTAGATCATTTTCACATGGGTGTTTGTGCCAGTTTGACATTCGTGTGGAAAGCTTATCCCTTTAAGACCATAGGTTTCATGCATACTTTAAGGGGAATAAACCTTTGAGAAAGATTTCTTTTGGTTCTGTAACCTTCAGTGCTACAGAGAAAGAAATGAAAGTCTCCCCCACAGTTTTTTTATGATCAGGAATTCCGAGTAGGCTTCCAGATGAAGTGCCCATGTAGGTGTAAACCATTTCTTTCTGTAAATGTGCTGGCCTCTTGTAGCTGTTGCAGGGAAGGCAGGAATGGGGACAACTTGGTCCCTGCTTCAAGGTTACAATCTAGAAGCTGAGAGTGGCAACATGACCTGACTGTTCAGGCTCAATGTCCCGCAGAGAAATGCTAAGGACTGGCAGGTCCAAGTCAGCTGTCATAGTAGAGTGAGTTTTGTGATAACAAAATAATCTCCTTCCTCCTCCTACCCTGCCACCATCTCACATCTGGGTGATCTCAGTGACAAATATTGGGATGATTTAACATTTCAGAGTTACCATGTCGGGCCACAGTGAGGCAGACATCTTTTGTTTTACTTTATTTTCTTTTAAACAAAATTGTTCTGCTATGGAGATTTGATTATTATTGAGCAGAGTGCTCCTGGTAGATAGGAGGCACTTAGTAAATGGTTTTGCATGGTTCGCTGTGAACTTGGAACTCAGAGTGAGTACTATTCTTGGATGAAAACTTTCTCTAATCTGCGAAGATTATACAGCTGTTGTCCACCATTACATTTCTGTATTGAGTGCCTAACGTGAATACATAAAGAAAAAAAGCCACTTGGATCTCAAAATTCCATATTCTCCGCTAGCAGTTATTCTCAAGCAGATCTGCCAACTGAAGAATGTGCAATGAAACTAGCAAAGAGCAGTATATTGGTGGTTACCTCATCCTTATCACACTATATTTTCATTTCTTTATTAGGTTTATTTTCTTGAAAAGGCTCCAGGCTTCGGCTTGGAAAACCCAACCGCCAAAATTGAGCCCAGCAGCTGGAGCGGCAGCGAGAGCCCTGCCGAAAACATGGAAAGGATGAGTGACTCCGCAGATAAGCCAATTGACAACGATGCGGAAGGGGTCTGGAGTCCTGACATTGAGCAGAGCTTTCAGGAAGCCTTGGCTATCTATCCACCCTGTGGGAGGAGGAAAATCATCTTATCAGACGAAGGCAAGATGTATGGTAAGTGGTCTGGAATGCCTCTCTGAAACGCTGCGACCTGCTTTTGTATTGAAGGGTCATTGTAGCTAGCCTTCTACTTAGATCTGTTCATTATGTTGTGTTGAATGATCTTGGCAGAATTTTAGTTGGCCATCCAAGGGACTAAATCTCAACTTAAGAGGAGAATCAGTAAAGGACAGTTGGGAAATCATTCCCTGGGGGTTTCTTCTCCCTCTCCATGCTCAGTGACATTATATCAAAAGCTCTCTAGGTCCAGGTGGAACATAGATGGATGCAATGGCATTTGAGACACCAGGGTGGGGACTTGTTCTTCAGAACGCATACCTAATGGAAGAAAGTGCAGCCGCTTACCTCCAGATAACTGAAACAGGGGCCTGCTGATGCCATATAGCTTAATTTTTTTTTTCCAGGAAGAGCTAGCAATCTAGATGTTTATATAGGAAAACTCATTTTGAAAAGTCAGCACTCTTTTCTTTTTAACATAACCCTGTATAGACTAGATAAAATATGGGTATGGCTTAATCAGATCCTTGAACCACCTGTTTGCAGCTTCATTGCTGGTTTGCAGTTGAATGGCAGACAGGGCATTAACCCCTCTCCCCAGGCTATTCTCACCCATCTCCCCTTCTAGAAGGGATGCCAGGCAGTGTGTTCTGAAGGAAACCTCATGAGTGTCCAAGAGGACAAGACTGGTTGACCAGATGGCTTAGGATACCAAACTCTGGAGCTGGCCTGCTAGGGTTGGGCATTCCCCAGTCCTTCTGTTAATGCTTTTTTGGCTGCTTACCTTTTGGGAAGCAGATGGCAGGTGGTTGCTTGTATATTCTGCTTGTCTAATTGAGCACATTGAGTTGACAGAGTTTGCACTATAGCTGAGTCTAAAGAGATGCAAACAACCTAAACTCAAAGAGAACTGGCTTAGCAACCTACCTGAGGTTAACTTATCACAAGAGTGATTTATTTCTAAATAATTTGAAAGCTTTTCATAATAGGCTGTTGTACCTTTAATACTGTGCCTCCTCTATCAGGAGCCGTAGGAGGCTGCAACTCAAACTAGCACACACTGCTAAGGAGAAAGCAGATGGTGGTGCAGCTGCCACCAGCTGTGCCCCCACTCCGCCCTCCCTGTCTCCAACTTGGATGATGTAATGGAAACGAGGAAAATTTTGCTTTCTGCAACATTAGAGTCTCTAAGCCTGTTGTTCTCTCTCTCTCTCTCTCTCTCTCTCTCTCACACACACACACAAGGGTGGAGGGTAGAAATGGGAGAGAGAACCCAAACCTTCAGAATTTGTTTTATGCTCTCATGTAATCCTTTGTAGCCAGAGAAGCTTCATTGGGTCTGCTGAAATGGACCCAGGGTGAAACATCACAGCTGCTGTGGGTAGAAAGTTTCAGGGCCTTTGATTTTCTGTGTGTTTGTATCTTTCCTGATCTATTCGTCCTAGGCCTGGCTGTTTGTTTTCAGGGTCTTATCTTCATACCTAAAAATGAAACCTCCCCATTTTAAAGGCAGAGAAAAGCACTTTAATCTTCAAGCCTTCTTTGAAACTGATTTTATTATGGGTAGTGAAGGTGGTTTCAGACTACTTTACCTTATACAACTCCCATTTGTTTATCCAGAAATTGCTGTAACCTAAAATATTGGCCTACTATTGGAAATCCTGGTGGAGAATAACGACAGCCCTTTATTTGTCACAGGAAATACTGGGAAAGGCACTGTCCCTTTAGGTTTCAGGACTGAGGACATAATTCAAAGCAAAAGTTTATCTTTTCAACTTCAGTTTTGTTTTCTCCATTTGAGTGTATTTTTTTAGGTACCAGCCATGGTAGATTTAACCATTCTGCTGATAACCTCATCATAATTACACTGTTTTGTGAAAATAATGGTGTAAGAGCGCTCGTTGGTAATTGGATGTCAGGGGCAGCTGGTTAGGAAATAGAATGGTGAGAAGTTTTAGATTTGAGTGATCTACTGACAGTGAATTCAAACAAGCCTACCTTTGGTCTGCATCTCAGTTTTTCTCCCCTGTAAAAAAAAAAAAGGGTAGAGTAGATGATGTCCATGGGTCCTTGGGACTTTGCCATTTTGTGATGCTGTGATTTTGTGACTTGTACCGCAGTCAGTTCATTGACCAACATGGTGCTAGTTGTGGGAGCACATCTTTAATACCCATGGTCGTCAGATTCTGAGGGCTTCTTGAGAGCACATGCTCTGTATGGATAGTCCCCCCCCCATTGCCCCCCCCCCCCCACACACACACACACAGATACACACAAATCAGCCTTACATTTATTGACTGTGTTGGTGACCAACCTGACTTAAAAATGGGTCATCTTTTTGAGTGAGCAGCATTAGGGTTGTGTGTCCTGATATGGGGGTGCAGGAGATGCATTTGCTGCGGTGGTCCTGAAGTCACTGCACTCCATTCATCTGCCTTGGAGAGAAAACATCCCCCTGAACTTTGCTTCTACTGCTACTTCAGAAGGAAATAGCCATGGGAGATGGAACCTGGACCCCTTAAGAGGGGCTGCCCCAAGTGCCCTGGAGCTGCCTGTGACCTGCTTGTGACTTTGAGGACGAGTAAAGGTTGAGTTGGGAGCCTCCACAGTGAGGCCCCAGCCACTTGGGGATTGAGTCATGTGAGCACTGTGGGCCAGAGCTACTGTTCCTTGGCTTGTGGCCTGTTCCCCATCGTACCATAAGTGAATCAGGACACAAACCAGACCAGGAGTCGAGGTTTCTTAAGGTCCAGAGCGCATACTTTCTCTCTTAAGCATTTTGTAAATGAAAACATTGAAAGCATTTTGGATTCCATGGAGTAAAATCAAAATAATTTAATGCCTTTTAGTGGAATACCAAGTGTTTTTGACTTGAGGGGGTTATTCTGATATTTCTGAGCATTTGTAGAGTGCATTGTGATGTCACTAATCCTGAGCCATGGGAAAAGCAAGGTCAAGTGCAGCACTGATTTATTTTGGTAATGAAATTTCCTCTTTGGTTGGCAGTAGGGCAAATGCAATCTTATAGACAGAAAGAACCGAAAGCTCTCTTTATGATGAGGTTTGGGCCATCAAAAGGCTGACTTCCTTCTCTGCTCCCTTGTCTGTGGGGAAGCTGAGTCTTTATATGGTTGGTCCCCATGTGGACAGATTACTTCTGTCTTGGGCACACTATGTGTAGACAGGGGTAATTAGGGATAATTAAGAAGAGGATGCATACTCATTCTCTCTTTTTCTCTGTGTTTTCCTTTCTGGTTGTACTTCTTTTAATTTTTATTGAATTTATTGGGGCGACATCTATATATATAAAGAAGTAATGTGCATATTAGGCCAGGACGCCGTAACGGTCACGATCAGCTCAGGAGGAGGGGCCAGGCACGGCCCAGAGTCTGAGAGAACTACACACAGGGGAGCAGCGTGGCCCCCAGCAGCCCCAGAGCAGAGGCAGGGGGTTGTGTCCAAGCCACCGCCGCCACCGCTGCCCGGCTCCAGCAGCTCCGGAGCGGGTTGTGTCCAAGCCGCCACCGCTGCCCGGCTCCAGCAGCCCCAGATCTGCCCGCAGAGGGAGGCCAGACTGCGGCTTAGGCCCGCTCCCCACGGGAGCCGTCAGTAGGACATCCCCTGAGGGCTCCCAGACTATGAGAGGGGGCAGGCTGGGCTGAGGGACCCCCTCCCCTCCTCCACTGGGCTTCTAGTTGGTTAATAAAATTATATAGGTTTCAAGTGTACAATTCTGTAACACATCATCTATAAATTGTATTGTGTGTTCACTACCCCAAGTGAAGTCTCCTTCTGTCACCATTTATCTCCCCCTTTACCTTTCTATTTTGTCCCACCCCCCTTTTCCTCTGGTAATCACCATACTTGTCTGTGTCTATAAGGGTTTTTTTTTTTTGTTTCATTTTGTTTTGGTTTGTTGTTTTTTTTGCTTAATCCCTTCACCTTTTTCACCCAGCACCCCCAACCCTCTCCACTCTGACAGCTGTCAGCCTAGTCTCTGTATCTATGAGTCTATTTTGTTTGTTTATTAATTTTGTTCATTAGATTCCACATATAAGTGAAATCATATGGTATTTATCTTTCTCTGACTGGTTTATTTCATTTAGCATAACACTCTCCAAATCCATCCATGCTGTCACAGAAGATAAAGATTTCCTTTTTTATGGCTGGGTAGTATTCCATTGTGCAAATTACCACAGCTTTTTTTTTTTTTTTTAACATGCCTTTATTGATTTTTAGAGAAAGAGGAAGGGAGAGGAATAGAGAAATAGAAACATCAATGAGAGAGAAACATCATCAAGTGGCTGCCTCCTACATGCCCTCCACTGGGGATCAGGCACACAACTCAGGCATGTGTTCTGACTTGGAATTGAATTGGTGACCTCTTGGTTCATGGGTCAATGCTCAACCACTGAGCCACACCGGCGGGGCTACCACAACTTTTTTATCCACTCATCTACTGATGGACACTTGGACTAGTTCTAAATTTTGGCTATTGTAAATAATGCTGCAGTAAACATAGGGGTGCGTATATCTTTTGAATTAGTGTTTCAGGTTACTTCAGATATATTTCCAGAAGTGGGATCCCTGGGTCATAAGGCAGTTCCATTTTTAATTTTTTTAGGAACCTCCATACTGTTTCCCACAGTGGCTGCATCAGGAATGCCTGAGTGTGTGTCTGTGGCAACTAAAAACCCTGGTCTAGTTATGTAGTCACATATCTCCCATCATCAAACCACGGTAGGGACAGGAGATAACGTTCATTGATTGCTTGCTTTAGAGAAGGAAAAGTGTAGCACTTCAAATCTTGGACTTTGAAATTGATATGAATCCTGGCCCTGCCATTTGTTGATATCAGATGTTGGGCAAGTTGCTTTTCTTTTGTGTGCCTCCATTTCCTCCATTGCAAAAGGGATTTAAATAGAGCCTGTTTCAGTGGATCAATATAAGAATTAAAACTAATTGTGATCTAGGACCTCCCCTACCACATTTGAGCAGTGTCTGGTATACAATGAGAGCTATACAAGTATTTATGAACTAAAAACAAGAGGTGTTCTCTGCCATGGACTGAATTAAAGGCTTTACATATAATTTCCATCTAATGCTCCCAACAACATTTCGAGGTGTGAGTTATGATCCCCACCTTGTAGATGAGGAAGCTGAGGCTAAGATGGGTAAAGTGGCTTGCAGGTGACCAGCATAAATGGTAGAGCTGGAAAGTTGCAAATCCAGGCCTGTCTGACTCCAAAACCTGGGGTCTTTCCACTGTGCTTTCATCCTTCCTTAGTGGAGGTCATTAAACATTAATTCAGCAAGTAGGTATTGAGCGCCGCCTACATTTCAGCCCAGTGCTAGGGGTTGTCAACTGGACAGACATGGTCCCTGCCCTCGGGGAGCCATCACAAGTTCATTTGCAGGAAACACTGACCCGAGGTCAGGGCTGTGTGCCAGAGCTTTCTGGGAAGTCTGAGGGCCCTTTGAAGATGGTCACCTTCTACTTAGTCTTTTGCAGCCTATTCTTGGCCACTGATGTCCGAGGCACCTGGCCCAATGCTGGCAGGAAGAATGCTTCTCAACTAACACAGCAGGAGGATCCTGGATCACAAGGCTGGCCCTGATGGTGGCCAGGAAGCTGTCTGGAAGATGCTGGTGCCCTAGGATCCTGCTGGCAGGCTGGGCAGAATGATGGCTGGCCAGTGACTTTCTCCTTTTTCTTAGTGGGTGTCTTCAGGGTCCTTGCTTAGCACAGCTCCAGGGATGCCCCCTTTCTTGCTGGGATTCCAGGCCTACTGGTGAGCCCTAGAGAGCTAAGGTGTGAGGACTAGAAGAAGGCATCTCTGGGCCAGCCTTCTCCAATTGCTGCCCTGAGACCAGCCAGCCAGGGAAGCACAGAACTTGGAATTGCCCCTTTGCTTACTTCACACAAGCACAAGACATTAGGGAAGGGGGCCATTTTAGTGAGGTGATGGCAGAACAGACAAGGGACATCAGGTGTGAGTGTGCACTAGTTAATCAGTGTAGGCAAAGGGACAGACATCTGATCTGGAGAACTGGTCAAGGAAATGCAGGTTGTCCCTTTGTAAGACAGTGGGCTATCATGACGTAGCTTTGAGGACCAGGAAGGTGGTCTATGTCTGTGGAGGCCCTAGAGGTCCTGATACGGAAATGGCTGTACCATCCGAGTCCTGTAGGATCTCCAGGCCTTGAAAGTGTCCGTTGGGGCCTGAGATGAAGTTGTTCTTTCCATTTCTCTATCCGAACATCATGTGGCATCTTTGATTTCCTCTCTTGGTCTGACCTGTGTGTCAGGGCATTATTTCAAGTGAATTGGCCAAAAATATGAAGCACAAAGAACTGTACCCTTAGAACAGGTTGGAACCTCCGTAAGGCAGGGATCCCATCTGGCTGTCTTGTGGGACATAGAAAGTGTCAGTAATGTTTCTTGAATATATGAATACATGAATCACTGGCTAAAACAAAAGAAGGTGAATAAATAAGCCTCTATACTCCAGGGCCTCTACTGTTGAAGGAACTGGCTAGAAAGAGAGGAAGAAAAAGAGAAAGATGTTTGTATTTTAATGGTCTTTCCAGATTGGGAAGGAGGAAACCCTGGCTTTTGCTATGTGTGTTGGAAAAAGTTAGCTCAAGAGGTAGGAAAGATTTTTGCCCAAATAGGCACAGTAGTAGAACAAGGGTTAATTCTGGAATCTTAAGCACAGATGAGTAATGAGGGATTTTGAAATAGTTTGGTTCCTGTGAGAAGAGCAAAGCCAACGTCATCAGCATTTTGATTGGGAAGTTGAGTGTGTGGGGGCCATGCAGAGGTTTATACACAAGGTGTGAGCCCTTGTGCAATCCAGGTTAAAAAAAAATAGCTAATTAGGATGGCTCAAGAATTGGTCATATGGGAGAAAGAGGAAAGGATGTTAAATTATTACCGAGTTATGCTTTCCAACAGCTTTGCTGTGGCAGTGGGTGAGCTCTGGGACTGAAGAAGACATGGGTTCATAAATCATTCATTGAGGGCCTGCACTGTGCTTTGACTGCAGTGGGGACAACAGATAAAAAATAATGAAAATAACTGACCTGTTTGACCAGTTACATGTGCTAGGCATTTTCTCTTTGCTTTAGAATGTGATGTCTGTTTGTTCCTCATAGCAACCCAATGACATAGATACTGTGATTATCCCCATTTTATAGCTAAGGAAGCTGAGGTGCACCAAGGTCAAGTTACTTTCTCAAGGTCACACAGTAAGTAAGTGGTGGAGCTGACATTTGAAACCAAGCCAGTCAGTACACTAACTATAATACTGACATTTAAGGAAGTATATTCTGTACCAGAGATATACACAGCTTAGTGGTAGGGCAACTCAAAGTGAGATTATTTATGATTGGGAAATGCACAAGTATGTATTTAAGAATGCAAGAGCATGGAAGAGAGACAAATGTATCTGAGCTAACTTTGAATTGGAAAAGGCCACTAAGTGTTGTTGTTGTTTTCTTTTTTAAACTTACTTTGCATATAGACCTGTTTGCAAATTTATAGAAAGTTGTGGATCTTTTCTGCAGACAAATGTATATTTATGTATAGTTATAAGATGTTAGGTGCTTTCTGGAGCCCAGATTCAGACTTGTTACTTTGGATAGAGAGAGAAGGGAAAAGCATTCAAGCCTAAAGGAACAGTGTGAAAAAGGCACAGAGTTCAAAAGGGCACAGCTTTGGTGCTCTCAGAAATGAGCGTGTATGTGGAGGAGGATGATAGATGAGCCTGGAAATGTGGGCTGCTACTGCATCCTGGAGGGCCTTGAATGCCTCCTCCTGGTGTCTGGTGCTCATTTGAGAACAAAGGGAAGGGAAACTATTACTTTTTTTTTTTTTTAAGGAGACAGCTGTGACTCAGCCTGTGTTTTACAAAGCCAGCTCTGAAAGCGGGAAGACAAGTTAGATGGCTATTGCAATAGTTCAGTGGGAGAAGATGAGACCTAACCACGGTATTGGCAGTGTTGGTGGGGGAAGTTTCAGAGATAGAGCCAATAGAATTGGCTGACTGGATCTAGTTTGTGAAAGAGAAGGAGGAGTTGAAGATGATTTCAGGGTTCTGCTTCTGGGTAGTAGGGAGGATGGAGGGACTATTAAATGAGATGGGGAGTGGAGACAGGAGAAGCAGGTTTGTTGAGAGGAAAGGCGTGAAGAGTTGAGTTTTGTCATGTGCTTGAGGTACTGGGTCGCCATCCAGATGAAGATGACCTGTTGAAGTTATAGTTTAGGGCTCATCATCAGAGAAGTGATCCCTGAAGCTGTGAGAGTGAGTGATACGGCCTGCGAAGGACAGGCTCACAGTGTCTCCTGATAAAACTGGCATAGATTTTAAATGGAGTGTCTGTAACCCTGAGAGAGTAAAGAGACTGCCTTTTTAAGAAGAAGGAAGACACATCAGTGGTTTCCAAGACAGACCATCGTCAGCAGAAGCTTTTGAGAAGCTTAAAAAAAAGAGAGAAAAAAAAGGACAAAGCAGAATGGACGCAAACAAATTGAGTCAGACTCTGAGAGAATGTATGGTCTGGGAATCTCTATTTCTAAAAGCTTGGTGGGTAGTTTGGGCGATCCGCCCAGTTTGAGAGTCATTGGGTTAGAGTACAGCCTAGGTCCAAGAGAATAGGACCACATTTTTAGATTTAGAACAAATGAGCAGTGTGAGACTAACATTTGAAGCAGTCTTTACAGGATTTGAGTACAGGAAATGAACTACATTATTCAGTGTATACCCCTTCTGTACCAAGAGGGAACATTACCATGTCCACTCTTTGGAGAGATTTGGCCACTTAGGGAAGGAGCCATGAGATGGTCATAAAAAGTTAAAGGAAGACTTATTTTAGAACAGAGCAGAGACTTGGCCATTTGGTTCGTAAGGCAGAAAATTTTATGAATTGAGGATATGTTTGATGGAAGAAAACCCAGGAGAAACTTCAAAAGGAGTAAGGTTTTTTTTTTTTTTGTGTGTGTGTGTGTGTGTGTGTGTGTTTATTCTGACGCATAATCATATGAGTAGAGGGTTCAGGGAGGGACTAATAATTGCTTTCTTCAGATGAGGACTAATGTCATGTAGGCCGAGGTGGGTCGAGGGCTTTTGAAAAATAGAGTAAGCTTAGTAGAGATTTGTGGGGGAATGGAATATCCATGGACAGGGTGAGTAAAAGAATTGCTGAGCAGTGCACCAATCTTATGCACATTTCCCTGATTCTACTTGCACTTGTGAATATGCGTGTGTGTGTGTGTATGTGTGTGTGTGTGTGTGTAGTTCTAAACAATGATGTCACATGTGTAGGTTCAGGTATCCACTACCACAGTGAGGATATAGAACAGTCCCAACATCACAAGATCCTAACCATACCCACACTATCCTATTCCCTCCCATCCCCACCTTTTCCCTAACTCCTAGCAACCATTAATTGATGCTCTGTTTCTAAAGTGTCATTTAAAACATTTATAATAATAAAAGAGTAATATGCTAATTAGACCAGACGTCCTTCTTTCCAGACAAAGCCACAGTGGGTGGGGACCAAGGCCCTTGCACGAATTTCATGCATTGGGTCTCTAGTGTTATATAATGGAATTATACAGTATGTAACCTTTTGGGATGGCTTTTTCCTTCCATTCAGCATAATTCCCTGGAGACTCATTCAGGTTGTTGAATATATCAATATTTGTTCCTTTTTATTGTTGGGTAGTATTCCATTATAATGATACACTATAATGGCTATGCATTCACCTGTTGACACATATGTATATGTATATGTATATGTATATGTATATGTATATGTATATACACACACACACACTCACACACACGCACACTGCAGTGTGTTTAACCATTTACCTGGGCAAATGGGCTGATTCCACTTTTGGGCCATAAAATTAAGCTATTATGACCATTGATTTACAGATTTTGTGATAACATAACTTATTTCTGGGGGATAAATGTCCAGGAGTACAGTTGCTAGGTCATATCATAGTTATGCCTTTAGTTTTTTATTAACTGCTCAACTGTTTTCCAGAGCAGCTGTACCATTTTATATTCTCACCTGCAATCTAGATTCTCTGCACCCTCATCAGCATTTGGTATTGTCACTGTTGTTTATTTTAGCCTTTCTGATTGCTGTGTGGTGATATCTCATGTGTTTTTAATGTAAATTTCCTTAATGACTAATGATGTGGAACATCTTTTCATGTGCTTATTTGCTACCTGTATATTCACTTCAGTGAAATGTCTGTTGGTGTCTCTTGTCTAATTTTCTAATTGGATTATTTATACTTCTACTGTTGAGCTTAGGGAGTTCTTTTTTTTTTTTAATATATTTTATTGATTTTTTACAGAGGGGAAAGGAGAGAGATAGAGAGTCAGAAACATCGATGAGAGAGAAACATCGATCAGCCGCCTCCTGCACATCTCCCACTGGGGATGTGCCCGCAACCCAGATACATGCCCTTGACCGGAATCGAACCTGGGACCCTTCAGTCCGCAGGCCAACGCTCTATCCACTGAGCCAAACCGGTTTCGGCAGGGAGTTCTTTATTCTCACATATATAGTTTGCAGATATTTTCTCCTTGTCTGTTACTTATCTTTTCATCTTCTTCACATGGGCTCCCATAGAGTAAAAGTTTTTCATTTTTATGAGATCCAATTGATTAATTTTCCCTTTTATGGATTGTACTTTTGGTGTCAGGTCTAAGAACTCATTGCCTAGTCCTAGATTCTGCAGATTTTCTCTTATGTTTTATTCTAAGAGGTTCATAGTTTTCTTTTTTACATTTGAGCCTATGATCCATTTGGAATTAATTTTTGTTTAAGGTAGAGAGTGTAACTTTTGGGGGAGGGGAGCCCATTGGCATGGTTATGTGATATATATATAATCAGAGGATTAGGGTTTATTCATATTTTGACAGTTGTCAAGGCTTGGGACCTGAGGCACTACATTGCTAGTGAGTATATTGCTGCACCAGTCTAGGAGCGGAGAGGGACAAGGTGAAGCTGGAGGGGCTGGTAATTCATGGTGTGTGTTGCTCAGAGTCTTTGCAGTGTTTGGAGTAGGCAGCAGGACAGGAGGTTGTGGTCATGCACGGGAGAGGCAGCAGCTGAGATTAGAGGTGGGGAGGTTTCAGGTGATGAGTTTCGAGGTGTGGCCACAAATGTGGACAACTGATATGAACGTGGGCGATGGCCACTGGAGACGAGGAAGTAAAACACTGAGGCTCATCAGCATTGAGTTGAATAATCACTGATGTTGAAGTTCACCGTAGTCAAGTGTGAATTTGTAAATAAACATACCAAAGTAACCAGATGTTGGGGGAATTTCTTTGTGGAGAATATGACCCCATCGATGTGAACGGAAAGAATTAGGTATAAGTGAATGGTATGGGCCTCGTGAAAAGCAGGTGGCAGGGATAGAAGGAACACTGGGTCACAAAACAATTTCAACATTCCCTACCTCCCATTTCCCAAATTCTTTGGCTCGTCCAAAACTGCTATACCAATTTGGGAAGTATCTTTGGGCAGCCATGTAAACTCTGTGTGTGTAGCATGGAGTGAGGAAATCAACATATTTCTCCCCACCTCTTCAGTAGTGTTGAGAGAAAATATACAGTTGTATATAAGAAAGTGCTTTGCACTGAATTCTAAAAAGAATGCTTTTGTGAGGGTAAGCCCTTTGGGGGCATGCCTGTTGGAAAGGCAGGGAAGACTATTTGGGAGTTGTCACTTAGGGGGGAAGCTTCCCTGTCCGGGTAGAAAGGTGTTTGGTCAAGGGATGGATTGAACTGACCCCAACCCACATCCTTTCAGGGTTTCTGCCAAAGAAGGGGATGGAGAGGGGAGATCGAGGGCCAGCTTGTCTGGGTCAGAGTCACAGATGATGACGGAGGGGACCTGTTGCCTGACAGAGAATTGGCTGGCCTCAGGACTGTGGCGCTCCCTGACATCCAAGGGGAGGAGGCAGTGGACAGACTCTGGCTCCGCAGCACAGCCCTGGATTCCAACACCATCTCTCTGTTCTTTTCCTGCTGACTTCCACTTCCAGAGCTTCAGCTCCACGCTCCCTGGTAGCTGTGGTCTTGCATGTCACTTGAAAGCTTGTCTCTAATTTCTTCTTGTTATTTACTTGCATCCCATTGCATTGATAGTGTTTAAAGTGGTCGTTTTAATAATAATTATTATAATAATTATGATGATGATGGTGTTCTGTTGACCTCTGCAGTAGAGGTGCTATCTTAGAGAACCTTCAACTTGATAAATTTAAACATATAGATGTATTGTGTGGTTAGGATCGTAGAAAAAAATCTGAAGGAATTTACAACATTGACAAAGTGGTTGCTGCAGGCATTGTAGGCAATTCATTCCTTTTCTGTTATATGTTTCTGTATTAATAAGAGTTTTTTATAGTGAACATATGTTACTTTTGGAATCGGAGGGGACAAATTATATTATGTTTATTTTTTCCCTCTGATTCTGAGTAAGGAGTACTCATTAAAGAAAAATGTGGAAAATACCGAGACTTAGAAGCAAACCATATTGCCCGGGTTCACTTTGGTGTGTTCACTAAGGGTTTATGGGGGAGGGGAGCTACCGCAGGGTCATGGTGGGCAGGAGGGTGGTGTTGGGGAGAAGTCCATGCCAGCGAGCTCTCTTGTCCACGTATGGGTCGCCCAGGCAGCGATCTTGGGGGACAGGTGGTCAGAGAGTGCTGGGGCTGGGAAGCAGGACAGGGTGTTCTTATTATAGGTTTTAGGACATCGGTCAGGAGTTCAACAGGTGCCCTGGCCAGTTGGATCTGTCAGTCAGCTGTCCAGACTAACAGTGGCATTATTCATGTATTATGGTAAAATGGGAATGGGAAAGAGAGAGGGGAAAGCATTGAAATCCATTTTTTCAATGTCCACATGCTCACAGGAAAGTGCCACACCAGAATTAACAGGGATTAACACGCCACATCTCTGCTGAGCTAGTATTTGTCATTTCACTTGTACTTATGAGGGTTGGGGGGCCTCTTTTTAAAAAATGTTGGTAGGTTTTTTTGATGTCCATGTTAATCTCTGTAACAGATTTCTGGTGAGTAAGATTCCTGCCATTGACTTTGGGCAGAGGTGGGTGGCTTTCAGTGTATGAATATAATATGGAGACATTATGGGTGTGCAATAAATTTTTGTTTGATTATAATTAATTTGGTTTATTTGCTTGATATTTACCTGCTATGCATACATTGCAGATTATTTGGTCTGCTCACCTTCTCTTCTCTCAAATGCTTCACTTCTAGGTAAATAATAAAATCAAGTTGGTTCTTCAAAGCCCATATGGCTGTTTCTTTAAAGCCTCTTTCTGTATCAGTATACTTCCTTCTCCTTCTTAGCCTTTTAGAACACAGTCTGAAAGGTGTGACAATGAAACCTGCTGCCCAGGACATTTAGTTTATTTAAAAATTTTTTTAAATTGAATTACAGCTTTTCTTCACAGCCAGTGAAATTGGTCATTAGCTGAAAATTTCCATAGACATTGTTCCTTTTGCAAAGGCCAGGGGAACTTTTAGGCTACCTTAAAAGAAATGCTCTGGGGGAAATGTAATTGATCACCCCATAGCTTTGCAGCATCCAGGGTAATAGTTAACATATGTTAATAAGCTGAGTTGTGGGTCCCCCCCCCCCCCCCCCCCCCCCCCTAATTACTCACTCCATGCCTGCCCTCTTCCCTGGGTCTGCCTCTGTGCTCTGTGATTTGCTTGCTATTGTGTTGAGACAGGCTTTGGCAACTGTCTCTTAGATGAATGGTTCTGTTACAAACACAGTAGCTTCCATGACAGCTTAGAAGAGATTGTTGTTTATGACTGCTTTTATTGAGAGAGGTTTGGTGCACATTAATGTCCCGATAAAGACATTTGTACCTATATTAGTAAAAGTAGCCACAGCCTTAAACATATTTTATTGTGAAGAAGGTATCGGGGCTGATGACATGCCATATGTGAGGTATCGGATTGCATGTTTATTCAACTGTTACTGCAATCTCTGTACTCGGATGTGCCTTTGTATTTGCTGTCTCACAGCAACACACAGAATGCAATGGCGATACGATCCTGATTATGAAAGATGCTATTTGGGTTACTTGGATAGTAAGCCACACGCATTAGGAAGCATTCTCTCAGTCCCCATGTGTCCTGAGACAACCATGAACAGTTGTTAGGTGAAGGGAATTGCCAGGTGGGATGACGACAAGCATTGGGATAAGAGCCTTTTGAGACGGCCAAATCTTTGTAAGGCTTGGACTAACCAGGGCAGGCTTTGTGACAGGGAATCAAAATAATAATAATAACAATTATTATTATTATTTATCCAGTTTTTATAGTATTTCAGGTACTTACGTTCTAAACACTTAACATCAACTCATTTAAACCTTGTCCCAAATCTTATAAATAGCTGTTATTATTCCCATATCACAGATGAGGAAACGAAGGCCCAGAAAGGTTATGTAAATTGCCCAGGGCCACACAACTAGTAATTTCTGGAGTCAGGATATGAACCCCCGCCATTTTGGCTCCAGCACTGAAGCTCTGAACCATTTTCCATTGCCTCCTGGTTGTGACAGAACTGTAACCTGAGGGTCTCTAGACTCGATGTCTCTGTGTTGCTGCCTAGCTAGTATAGAAGAGAGTTTTTGGTTCCAAGTAAAGAATGTAAAAGGGAAAATGGGCTTCCTTGGTGTCTGGGACACTCTTCTCTCTGTCTTCTGCCTGGTAAACTCCTACTGGTCCTTCAAGACCCTGGAAAAAATACCCCTTTTCTCTGAAGCCTACCCTTATCTCCATAGGTAGAGTTCGTTGCTCTCTCTTTTGTGTTTCCATCACACATTATTTAACCATCTGTCAAAATGCTCTTCAGACTCTTTAAATGTATGTGTCTGTGTCTCTGTCCCCTTCAAAGGCAGTGCTGTGACTTTGGCATGTCTGTAGCTCCAGTCCTAGGCACAGTACCTGGCATACATTTGACCCTCAAAAAGAAATGTTGAATTAGTGGAAGTTGCTAGTGAGAATAATTCCATCTTTTATCTCTAGAAGGTTTTCTTGCCCATATTCTTATCATTGTTGTCACATTTATAACATAATAATGAAATGATGCAACAATTACTATTTTATAGATAAGAAACTGAGGCACAGAGCTCAGTAAGTTTTCTGTTAGGACATTTTATTTTGAGGAACCTCCTGGTGAAGCAGAACTTAGGGTAGAACCAACAGCATCCCACTCCCATGTATATACTTTCTATTTTAGCCATATTGACCGTGTGCCTGACACATGAATGAGAACAGTTTATTTTAATTTATAATTTTATGTCAGTATCACAGTGATTCTGCCCAAATGGGACATTCAGTGGCTATAAAGGATTGCTAAGCTCACTTTGGTTATTGTGGTGACTGAACTTACCATCCTCCCGTCCCTGATTTGATAAGCTTATTTGAGATGTCTCTAAATGGTGTGCAAGGCTGACTCTGGGTTTAGTGTTAGCTGTCTGAACATCTGATGATCCACCACTGTTTATTCCAAGATGACATTGTTGATCCTGAATGATTCACTTAAGTGGAAAAATGCACTAAGTATTATTGTGGGGTTCAGAAGATGTTAAGTTAAGGCAGATCACCATTTCTTTATGACCGGGTCACAAAATCTGGTTAGTGTAGATTTAACCTGCCGCTAATCTGTTTAGTGGCTGATTTATATGGGGGTTTATCAATTAGCCTATAGGAGTAAGTTCATCATGATGATTAAGGGCATAAGGTCAGGAGTGAGGTCTGTCTGAGTTTTAATCCTGACTCTGCCACTTGACTAGATGTATAACCATGGGAAAGTTAATATTCCTTAATCTCTATTTTCTCATCTGATAAATGGGGCTAATATTAGTACCCATCTCAAAAGTTGGATATGAGGATTGAATGAGATAATCCATTAAAATGCTTCACATGCCCAGCTCATTTTTTTGAGAGCAATATTACCCTGACAGTGAAGCCTGAAAAAGACATCACCAAAAAACTATAGACCAAAATCTCTTACAAATATAGATGCAAAATTCTCAACAATATATTCACAGGCCAGATCCTGCAACATATGAAAAGGATCACACACTATGACCAAGTGGTATCTGTCCCAGGAATGCAAGGTTAGTTTAAAATCTGAAATTAATTAATATAATATATCATATCAATAGAATTAGAGAAAAAAAATCACATTATCATCCCAGTAGATGTAGAAAAAGTATTTGACAAAATCCAGTGCCTCTTCATGATATAAACACTCAACAAACCAGGAATAGAAGTTATCTGAAAAAGGTCACTTATGAAAAACCCACAGCTAACATTGTGCTTAATAGTAAAAGACTGATTGCTTTCCTCCTAAGATCAGGAACAAGGCAAGGATGTCTTCTTTCACTTTTTCTGTTCAACATTGTTTTGGAGGGTCTAGCCAGAGCAATTAGTCAAGAAAATGAAACAAAAGGAATCTATATTGGAAAGGAAGAAGTAAAACTATCTCTATTTGATCTTGTCTCTAGGGAAAAAAACTATTCTATTTAACCCTAGAGTGCCGGGGAGCATGATCGCGCTCCTCCTGTCTTTCGCCAAAAGTGCTGGGAGCGCGATCGCGCTCCTCCTGCAGTGTCACTATTAGATGCTAGTAGTTCACTCTTTATTGACAGATGGCACCTAAGTGCAGATTACTTATGATGCCGAATGTTTGTAGTTCTAAAATTGACCACTGGCATTTATCTGCCTAATTTTTTACAGGTACTACGATTTTATGAAGTTTACTCAGATTTTATAGCCCTAAAGCTTCGAAATGGCGTCCAGTTCTAAGTCTGCTTTTATTAGTGATGATGATATTGCTAAATATGTCAATTCCTGCTGTGAAGATGACGATTTTGTGGAAGATATTGGAGAAGGGTGTCCCTCTATTTTAACATTATATGTCTTGTTCAATTTTTTTTCTACTAGTATTTTATAATACAATCAGCAAACAATATATGTCAAAGATGAAAACAAATGTAGGTTTCCTTAAGTTTTTGGATATGTAACTTCATTTACTTGCGATTCATAATTTTTTTCCTAAACTGCTGTAAAGTCAGCAAAAATGCCTTGGCAATTTTAGCATAGTTCCTAGGATATTGGTTGGCACTCAAAGGGTTAATAGTTAAGTAAATCATTCAGAATTGCAGCAAGGTTGCAGGATACAAGACCAGTACACAAAAATCAATTGTATTTCTATACATTAACAGTGGACAATCTGAAAATGAAATTAAGAAAACAATTACATTTGTAATTGCATGAAAAAGAACAACATACTAAAAAATAAATGTAACAAAAGAAATGCAAAACTTTTACTCCATGAACTATAATATTGTTGAATGAATTTAAAAAGACCAAAATAAATTAAAAGATATTTTATATTCATGGATTAGAAAACCTAATATTGCGAATGTGGCAATAATTCCCAAATTGATTTACAAATGAATCATAATTCCTAGCAAAACCCCAGTTGACATTTTTTTTTTTTTGTACAAGTTGACAAGCCAATTCTAAAATTCATATGAAAATTCTGGGGACCCAAAATAGCCAAAAGAATCTTGAAAAAGAAGAACAAAGTTAGAGGATTCAACTTGTACTTCCTGACTTCAAAACATACTACAAAGCTAAAGAGTCTGAATCAAAATAGGGTGGAACTAGTGTAAAGTTAGACATATACATCAATGGAATAGAATCAAGAGTCTAGAAATAAAGCCTTAAACTTATAGTCAATTGATTTCCAACAAATGTGCCAAGATAATTCAGGGGGTGAGGGCGGCATTATCTTTTCAACAAATGGGTGCTGGGACTATTGGATATCCACATACAAAAAATGAAGTTGGACCCCTTTCTCACATACTACACCAGAATGAACTAAAAATGGATCATAGACATAAATGTAAGAGCTAAAATTATAAAACTCTAGAAGAAAGGAATACGTCTTTCCAGCCTTGGGTTAGGCAAAGTCTTGTCGGCTATGATACCAAAAGCATAAGTAATGAACGTAAAAATAGGTAAATTGATACTTTTTTTAAAATTACAAACTTTTATGCTTCAAGGGATACCATCAAGAAAATAAAAGACAAAAAGAAAAGAAAAAGACAACCCAGAAAATAGGGAAAAAGTTTTTTCAAATCTTAAATTTGACTAGGGACTTATATCAAGAATATATAAAGAACTCTTAGAACTCTAATAGGAAAACAAATAATCCAACTAAAAAGTAGGCAAAGCATCTGAACAGACTTTGTTTCAAAGAAGATATACGAGTGGCCAAATAAGCAAATGCTAAGATGCTCAGCATTATTAGGCATCAGGGAAATTCAAATTAAAGCCACTTCATGTCTGCTAGGATATGTAAAAAGACTACAGTCAAAAAGACTGACAATAGTAGGTATTGCTATGGATGTGGAGGGATGGGAACCCTCATACCTTACTGGTGGGAATATGAAATGACACAGCCATACAGAAAAACAATCTCGCAGTTCCTCAGAAGATTCAACATAGAATTATCATAAGACCAGACTGTTCTACTCCTAGGTATAAAATGAAGAGAAATGAAAATAGATGTCTCTACAAAAACATGTACATCATTATTCATAGCAGCATTATTCATAATAGTTGAAAAGTGTAAGCACCCCAAATGTCCATCAACTGATGACTGCATAAATAAAATGTGGTATATTCATACAATAGATTATTATTATTTGGCATTAAAAAGGAATGAAGTACTAATACATACTATAACATGAACAACTCTTGAAAACATTATACTAACTGAAAGAAGACAGTCACAAGACTACATATAGTATGATTCCATTTATGTGAAATGCCCAGAATAAGCCAATCCTTAAAGACAGAAAATAGTTGAGTGGTAACTTACAACTGGAGGGTTTGAGAGAAATTGGGGAGTAACTGATAATGGGTATGGGGTTGGTTTTGTATTGGGATGATTAATATGTTGTAAATTGTTTGTGGTGATGCTTATACAACTCTGTGACTAAATTTAAGAAATACTTTAAATGAGTGAATTATATGATATATGAATTACATATCAATAAAAATGATCTGTCTCTATTTATCTATCTATCCATCTATCTATCTATCTATCTATCTACTTAGCATTCTATCAGGCCCATTGAAAGTAGTGAATAAATGTTAGCTAGCATTGTAATCATAACCCTCTTTATTAACTTTTATAGTAGTAAAGATGGAATGAGAGGAAAATACTGAGATAGTAGGTGAACATACCAATTATGTCAGATACCAGGTGATAGAGAAGATGGAAGCTCTGGGCTAGGAGCTGAATGCTGATTGAGGAAAGCTAATGTAAAGGTTAACTGAGGTTATATCAAATACCTGGTACCCAAGAATGTGAAGGAAATCTGAATTTAGTTGCCCTTAAAAATGTGGTTGAACTTGGGTCTAGGGATCTAGATGTCACTAAACCAGATGTTTTTTACAAAAGAATAATCACCAGGGTTTTTGTCTGTAGGAGTCATTAAGCCAGGTGTGTGTGTGTGTGTGTGTGTGTGTGTGTGTGTGTGTTTTCTTTTCAAATCACAGTAAGTATGACACAAAGACCAGTGTTTTAGTTCTGGTGCTATATTTTTTTTCTAGGCAGTTTTGGGGAAACTCAGCTCCCACTATCAGCCCCAGGCAGACAGTTTTGTTCTTACAGCATGTATTTCGGGGGCCTGAATATTTGAACCCCTCAAAAGGAGAATGCCAGAGCCCAGCCCTCATACTCTGAAAGTGAGTCCTTGCAGAAGCTTTGCATCAGCACCGTGCTGGTGACCATCGGTTCCTCCTTTAGAGGTTGGAAGTCATGTGCCAACTATGGCGAATTTCTCTGCCAAGATGCATTAATTTGCTAATATATCTCACAGTATTTTTTCCAAGGATCTACCTATGTAGGGAATTTCCCATTTCAGTGTTGAGGAAAACCACGTGAGCTGCTTTTCAAAGGTTTAGGCCACACACTGGCACCTATGGTCACATGGTACTGAGTGGTGGAGCCAGAACACAGCCCTGAATATCTGACTGCTAAGACTGTCCACTCTTAGTCTTCACCTAGGCTCAGGAGTGGACAAAGTAGAGGAGGAAGAGGTTAAAGGCAGAAAAGTGTGACGATACACATGTATGTGCTCAAGATCAGTAAGGAAGGAGCCTGGGAGAGCTCAAGTATGGGTGCTTAAAGGATGGATGCATTGGAGTGGCTTAGGAGCTCCGAAATGTAGCATGAAAGACTATGTTGTAACAGTGACATTTGAACACTAGAGATCAAATATAAGTAGCATGTTCCCAGGGGCAGGGTGGAGTGGGAGTCCTTGTTTTTAGGCTATACTAGTACAACTAGTGTTTGAGGAGAATTATTCTGGAGGCCTGATAACATATAAGGAGGCTGAGATCGCTGCAGTACGCCTGGCAGAAGCGGAGGAGAGCTTGAATTAGGTCAGAGGCTGTGGGAGTGACCAGGAGGAGATGGAATGGGAAAGGTATTCTAGATCAGTATGTTAGTGATCAGGTATTCAGATGAGATACATCAGAGATTAAAAGGCTCTGTAGGGTTTGGGAAGGGAAGAGATAGTTTCATCTGTGTGACAGCTGTGCATTTATAGAGAGAGGAAGTTGTATGGCAGAGAAGAACAGGTTTTAAGGGGTGGGACTGGAGTCATGAGTTTGAGTTGTACGGAGTTTGTAGGGCTTTAGGACTCTCCTTGGGGAAGGGATAGCAGGCACCTGGATATTCAGCATTCTAGGTTGAGAACAGTTTGGAAGGTAACATCTCTGGGTTTGGAGTTGAGACTTGGAAGTGGATGAGACTGTCCAGGAGACAGAGAGAGAGAAAAGGCAAAGAAAAAGGAACGCTAAGGGGAGAACTCACTTGAGACATTAAGAGCCAATATCTCAAACCTGAACTCATGCTTATGTGAACATCTTGGTAAGCATCTTGCATGCCACGTGACACCTTATAAGTGCTGGGGCCGGGGAGCCTGAATTCCTGCATTTTTACTATACTGAGTATGCCGGAATATTTAAGTTTGTCTCTTGGCCATGTGTTGATGGAAGCATGGATGCTTTTCTTGTAGGTTAATGGGGTGCTGAATGTCCTGGCATGTTCTACTCTGTGTCTCTCTAGGGTAAGTTAATGGGCCACACCGTGATTCTAGTTTAGCTGCTTCCTTTTCCTTAAGCCAAGTCTGGTCTGGGTCTGAAGTGTGATTTCCTTCCTTCCAGGCTCCCCAGGAGTGTTGCTGAGCTCCCTTCAGCAGTTGCAGTTGTAAAGCATCAGCCACCCTGTTAATTGTAGCTCCCACAGCTGAGAAGTGCACACTCAGTGTGCAATGGATAAAAGTGACAAGCTGCCTGGAGCCCTTGGTGGTCATGTAGGTTTTGGGAGAGCTTGGGGGATCCAGCCCCCGTTCAAAATTTGCTTCAGCTTGTTCTATTGGGGTTGAGAAGACTGGAGAAAACCCAGAGATAGTAGGCATGACTTGTCAGAAGAAGCAGGGCCTGCCCGCTCTGTGTCAGATCAAAGACTGACTTTTCAGTCATTTGACACCTAATGTGAGGATGCTTCTGAGCCAGGGCTGGGCTCCTGGTGGCCTGTGCCCGGGGACCGTGGGGAACGTGTGGGCCTGCATGTGCTCTGTGACAAGATCTCTGCCAGCTGCTCTCTTACAATTCAAAGCTGGAGGGATCTGGAAGGATCAGCCTGGCCTCCTCGGTTTTCATATTGGAAGCTGCTGCCCACAGATGCCCTTTTCCTGGTTCCAGTTCTGGGGGCAAGCCGGCCTGCCTTGATCTCAGCTGCTCCTGCACTGCTCTTTCCTCCTGTTTCATAGGTTTTGGACTCCAGGGTGCAGAGGTCATTCCCAGTTTGGCTTGTGACTGGGCTGACCATATACTTTAATGTTCAAACTAAGACATGTTGGAGAGTAAAATGGAGCAACAGCTAATAATAACATCAGGAAAACAGAACTAAACTGGGACCCTTTAGGCAAAGCAGAATATATTATCTTTCTACCTGAGCCTTCACTTTGGGCTCAATTTTTACCTCCACCCAGGTGGTCCTGTCCAACCCAGATTCTGTGACCCACATGACTTTGGTGCCAGAAACTTACAGATTTGGGACCTTTGAGATTTGGTGTCTATACAACAGAAACCTCAGGGATCTTCCATATTGGAAGGATCAGGAAATTTTGGGATAACCAAGGGAAGCTTATATCTGAAAATCCATGACTGTTTAGAACCTAGATTTAAGAACTTTGATTTTCAGTGCATAGTTATGGGTATGTCAGAATTCGTGTATTTTTATTCTAAGCACTAAATTGTTTTCATGTATATTCAGTCTTCTCTTGAATGTAGCATAAAGTAGCCTCCTGGTAACATACAAATAATGAGAGAGACACCCTGCTGTGAATGTGTGGCTCTATGGAGAGCTCAGAAACACAGCCCCATGGTCTTCTGACCCAGAAGTGGAGGGGGGAGTCCAAGGCTCTGGGCTCCACACCTGAGTGAGGGGAGAAGCGGAATAAGTGGCCTGTTTATGCTGTGTCTGTATGGTTTCCACAGTCTCAGAGGAGGGTGGGAGGGAGCAGGAGCATCAGAGCTTCTCTGAGGCCAAGCCATATGGATGGAGATTTAGGAAACAAAGGCATTCCTTTTCTAGAGTAGAGGAGGTGGATGTGAGAGCTCAGTCGGTGGTGTTCTCAGCCTGCACTGGCCCGATTTTCTACCCAAAGATGGCAGAGTCCGGGTCACCGCTGGGCCTCAACGAAATGGTCTGAAGAAAGGAAATGGCTTCTCACTTGGTCATATGATTTTGTCCTCT
>NW_005366171.1:4669335-4678152 GCF_000412655.1 Myotis brandtii
AGGTGACCTGGATGGCCTGGATTTGACCCTTTTCTCACTAGAGTTAGGAGTAGAGTTGCCAGATTTAGCAAACAAAAATACAGGATGCCAATTAAATTTGAATTGCACATAAAGAATAATTTTTTAGTATATCCCATGCTTTAGTTGTATTTTACATGGAAACTCTAGTAGGGACTGCTCAGGTTTTGCTTTCTAGAGTATGGCATAACCATTCACGGTGCTACCTTCATTCAACAGATACTTATTGAATGCCTACTCCATGTTAGATGCTGCCCTAGGCACTGAGTATACTGCAGTGAGCAGAAGCTGACAAGAGTTCCTGACCTCATGGAGCTCATAGCTAATGAGAGTGACAGACAGTAGGGAAGATAAATATGTTAGATGGTGAAAGTGGCAAAGAGGAAAATAAGGCAGAGAAAGGGGAGACAGGGAGGGTGTATCGGGAGGGTTCACACCTAAAGTAGGTGAGGGATTGAGGGAATAGGCCAGGCAGATGTTTGGGGAAGAGCGTTCCAGGCAGAGGATGGCATGCGCATCAAAGCCCTTGTGTGCCTGGTGTGTCTGAAGAATGTGAGGGCCAGTGTGGGCCAGAGGGGTGTCAGCAAGGGGCGTAAATGTGGGAGATGAGCCAGCTAGGTCATGGGCACAGAGCTTATAGAGCCCGGGAAGCCTCTGTAAGGATTTTGGCTTTCCCTCTGAATGGTAGGCCATTGGAGTCTATTGAACAGGGTAGAGCATGATCTGACCAGGTTTTTAAGAAGTCCCTGGCTGCTGGTGGAGAACAGACTGAAAGCCAGCCTGGTGTCCAGTTCTCCCACCCTATCCTCCGAGGTGGGCCATGGGGTGTGAGACATACACGCCACTCGGAATCAAGGGATGGTGTTACCTGGACACTACACTTTATAGGGTCTTTTCTCTGAACTTTGTCTTTTCCATTTTAGTGAAATGTTCCTGCTAAAGAAGTGGAGGAAGATGTTGTAATTACCTATTTATTTTTGCCAATCACTGTGTGATATGCCTGGTTTGAGGGAAAAATTCCTTAAGGTTTGCTATTAAGCTTTAGAGAGAATAGTGGCTTGCTGGATAAACTTATACACTTGGAGTTTTGGAACCTTCAGCGGATCAATTTTTGTTAAAGTAGAAGGAAGTTATGGGGATTTTTTCTTTGGACTAATTTAAATTTAAATTATTGGAGAACTTGAAGAGTTTGAAAGCATGTCTCTCTCTTCCAATCTTTGAAAAGGAAAGAGTGAGCTGGCTATATAGTCTAGAACTTTCTCTGCTTCACCTGCATGAAGTTTTCTGATTTATTTATTTATTTATTTATTTATTTAGAAAGGTATCATTTTGCATTTACAATTAAACAATGTAAAAATTAAGGGATATATGCATTTTATTTTTAAAATAATTATATTCTTCTGAGAAAACTAATGAGCCTCTAAAAGCTTGGCTTGTACGATTATTATAAATGTCAGCAAATTTTGATAATGAGAGCTATAATTCTGAAGGGGTGGCAAATATTTTTCAAAAATCTTTGACAAGCCTTTTGACTTAGAAATGACATACTTGTAAATTAGCTTTGGTAATATTATGAATAAATATTTAAATTTTCACATATAGCCATAAAATTTATTTGAAAGTACACAGAAATGAAACACTTTAAAAAACGTATAGTGCATACATTCCAAATGTGAAAACTGTTTTGCCAGAGGTGTGAGGAATATATTAAGACTGAGTCAATATTTACAGTAAGATATAAGCAGATTTTTTTGTGGAACTTTCTTGTGCTGGTTATATGCTGAGCGTGAAGAATACAGAATTGCAGAAGTGACCACTATATAAATGGTATATGTGCTAACGCATAGGTATGTACATTGTGTAGTTAAAAGGAGAGCATTTTAGATTCAGCCTATTCTAGACTAGTGATTTTTAGCTGTTTTCTTAATCAGGGACTAAAATTCTGTGTAAACCACATTCATGTAATTGAGACCCCAACCATGATAAATTGAGATTTTTGCCAAGTCAGTTTAGAATTACAATGTAGAAGGATATTCGTTTTAGAGTTAGAATGATCTAACATTACCACTTCTACCTGTATGCCTTTGATTTCTCTAAGCTCTAGTTTCCTCTCTGTAAAATGGGGGTAGTGAAACTTACCTTATGGGGTGTTCATGCCAATTAAATGAGGAGACATGTATCGGTTTCTTAGACAGTACTGGCACACGGTAAGCTCTGGTGAGTGGTAGCTCATGTCATTCTTGGCAGTGCTTTTATTACTTCCTGATTGAGACTAGTCAATTTATATTATTTGATGATTTCCAGGGTTCCCCAAATTCAAGTTGTGAGTGTGCACCTAACATCTTTTTTGATACCTTGAAAGAAGGGGAGTGGACAGGAGAGACTTTGGCTCAGAATAGGCGATAGGTAGGAACCCAAAATCCTGGTGAATGTGCTATTACACTTGACATCACCCTCCAGATGGCCATTCAGCAGGTTGATAATTAGCTTCAACAGACGCAAGCCGAGAGTCTCCTGGGCTGCTTTCTGCAGCGTGGATATGTAGCCAGAGGAACATGTGGCATCAGGAGGTCTGAGCCTGCTTGGGTTGTGCAGCAGGGCTCAGCTGGGCTGGTGGAGGTATTGCCCTGAGTTGGGCCCGCCTGAGTCTCAGCTGGTGCACAGACACTGTCCCTGCCTAGCAGGCTCCGAGGAGCAGACGTGCCCCTGTTGGGGGCTGTGGCCTCCAGCTGCTTTGCAGTCTCTGTTAGACCAAAGCAGTTCAAGCCCCTGCTCTGCTATTTAAATCCATCATCACTGGCGACTGCTTCCAGCCTGTGCAGAGGAGTGTGTATGTGCTACAGGTTTCAGCTCATTACCTCTGTGGGGGTCTATCTGCTGGTGGGGTGAGCGAAAGGCCTGCACTGCGGCCTTCCTGTGCCAGTCCCAACCTTCCAGAGGCAGTGGCTAGGCCCAGTGTTTGGCTCTGCTGCCCCTGCAGTGCCTGCCCACCTCAGTGGACCTTTTTCCACAGCACAGCCAGAGCCTGGGGTTTTATTTTCTCCTGGTGTGATGGAGTGCTTGGACATCAAGGTTAAACGACTTTGGGCAAGTCAGTTTACCATCTGAGGTTTGTTTCCTCTATTAATAGACAGTGAACTTTTTAACATGTCATCTTTATCTCCATGTCCCTTGGACATAGTAGGTGCTCAGTAAACAATAGATTAAATTTGAAAAAAATGGGGATATGTTGCCTACATTCCTGAGTAGTGTTGGGGAAGAAAGAACATTTTTGAGGACTAAGGTGAGGGCTCCTTTTATTTCCCTAGGATCTGCTCCTTCCATATCCCCAATATGAAAGAAACTCAGAACTTAAACAGAAGCACATTCAACCTTTTACTGACTTTGACAATGGATCTTAATAGACATCCCTTCAGAGGAGGTATATAAATAGCCAAAAAGCACATGAAAAAGGTGCTCAACATCATTATCCGTTAGGGAAATACAAGTTAAAACCATGGATTCCTGGTCAGACAGAAGATTCTGGCAGTAATGGGATATCTCTGGAAGGTGCTGATAAGGGCCTTTTCAGTTTCAGGAGTGAGCAGGTCCTCCTAGAGGTTTCTTGTGACTGAGATACCTGATCAGCAGGCTTTTTCCTGGTTCTGACCAGCAATGGGTTATAGGTGGGTGGGTGTGGGAATGGAACATCTTACATGTGTCTACAGAGTTGAGGAGTCAGTGATTATTAACCTCGAGGAGAGGGCCTCTTGACTGAGATTTGGGGCCAGTTTAAGCCAGTTCTCTAAGCAGTTATTTTCTTGCATTTGAGATGTAAAATCATCCTACAATAAAATTATAATGGTGTAGGGGAAATGCTAGATGACTGGTAGGAAGGGCCCCCATGGGAGATCAGGCCGCAGGGTGACGGACGTCGGGCAAGTGCTCAGCACACTGCTCCAGGTGCACGGGGACACTTTGCGATCATTCACTGATTAGAGAGTTGTTTGGTGAGTACAGAAATAGGACAAAAGCCAGGGAGTGTTTTTAAGGGAGATTTCCATTAAGCTTTATTTGGTAGATAAATAGTTCCTTTTTGCTCCAAGGCATTTTCCCTCTATGCAACTATTGACCCCTCAAATGTTTGGGGGAGGAGCAGTTCTAAGGATATTACAAGAGTGACCAGAAAAGAGAAGGGGAGAAAAAGCTTAAATTGTACTGTAGAGTACAATGACAAAAGTTTGGCCTAGACATAAAAATATAGCCAAATCTGAAAACTTGTTGCTTTTATCTTTATATTGCTCTCTTTGATGTAAGTGTGTTTATATTCATGCCCTTGTGATGGTCACTGAAACGGAAACGGAATTGCTCTCAGGACCCACTGCATTGCTCTATTAGAACAAAGTCGTGGTTTTAGAACGTCAGGCCTGGATATGCACAGCCTAGCTTTTAGCTGAGCAACTCTGGGCACGTTTCTCAGCCGCTCTTTATCTTTAAATAGGGGCAGTTATATTGGACATGTGTGGTTGCTGTGAGGATTAAATGATATATATAGTAAAGCATAAATGCTCAAGTGTTATTTTTATTACCATATATAATTAATTTTCTTATAGTGAAAATTACAATGGGGAATATTTAGATTTAAGACACATTTATTGTTTTTCTTCTGATTTTTAATGTTAGAAATAATTAAAAAGCATAAAAAGTGAAAATCAAATTCCATTCATCTGGAAATGTTAATCGATTTAATATTTATATGTCTGATCACTTTTTTCTATACTTATATACGCTTTATATTATGTAATTGAAAATTGGGGTCATAATTTAGATTTTTGCATATCATTGAAAATCTATAAAATTATTTTTAAAAATTACTAGAATTGTGTATGTGTGTGTAATATTGTGTTCAACTTGTTGCCCCCCCCCTTTTTAAGCAATTGAAGCAGTGTTTCCCTCCCATAAGTAACAGTGAATGCCCTTGAATAGTATACCTGATTATTCTTTAGGACCAATTCCAGGAAGTAGAATGGCATGGTTAAAGTATAGACTATTTTCTTTAAGAGCTATGATAATATTGGCAAGTTACCTGTGTCCACCCCACTAAAAAGTAATAAGAATGCTCATTTTCCCCAATCCATAATCAGTGCTGGGTGTTTACATTTTTAAATACCTTTGCTATTTTGATAGGTAGAAAATATCTTATTGTTAATGTGATTTGTATTTATGTGCTTACAGGTGAGCTTAAATAATTATATATGTTTATTTTATATTTCTTGCATACATTATCTATTTAGTATTTTCCTCACTTTTTTCATTAGGGTATTGTCTTAATAATTTGTAGAATGTTGAGCCTTTTCATGTATGTTGCAGATATATTGAGCTTGGCATTATAGTTCTTTCTTTTTTATTTTTGAAAGCATTTTTAGATATTCACTGACATAGTAAGACTTTGTTGGGAAAAAGGCATACAGATTGTGGGATAAGAACCCAAAGAGAACTATCCATAATGGCTTCTCATTGTTTCAGCCCCGTGATTGTCTGTGATGCAGTAGAGAGGTGGGGATTTTACTAAGAGGAGCACCAAACATCTGGAGCTCACTTCTTCATTCTGGTTTTATTGCAACTATTCAGAAGCCCTTCCTCACTGACAAAGTCAGGACATAGGATATTCCTGGAGGATATCCCAGGAATAAGTGCAATCCATTGCTTTGGAGAATCAGTTTTGGATCACTGCAGAGGTTATTGGAAGCAAACACTTCACTCTTATGGCTCTGGAGTAAAATGGCCATGACCTTTGGTCTATCCCAGTGGTCGGCAAACTCATTAGTCAACAGAGCCAAATATCAACAGTACAACGATTGAAATTTCTTTTGAGAGCCAAATTTTTTAAACTTAAACTATATAGGTAGGTACATTGTTATTAACTTAATTAGGGTACTCCTAAGGCTTAGGAAGGGCCACACTCAAGGGGCCAAAGAGCCGCATGTGGCTCACGAGCCGCAGTTTGCCGACCACGTATCTATCCCAATCCATCTTAGATGTTGCTTTGGCCAAATCTGATGGAAAACAGCTATGGGATGGTGGGAAGAGCTTGGAACCAATAGTTCAAATTCTACCTCTTTTACTTATCAGGTCTGTGACCCTGCACAGATTACATAACGATGTTTAGTCTCAATTTTCTGGGTTTGCTGTGTTGATAAAATGAATAACATACGTGATCCACTTGGCATGTCCTAAACACCCAGTAAATGCTTGCCAATTGTTTTCTCATTGCACCAAACCACGTGCTTCTCCAGGCCCGATCTATGCCGTATCCACCACTGTATCCTCATAGTAGCCCATTAGTGAGTATCTGATGCCCAAATGAATGGGGCTAAGCACAGCAGCTTAAATAAGTGCAGATTTACTCTGAAGAGTGAGAACTGACTTTTAAACATTCTTTGTATAGTACTTTTATAAACAGATACAAAAGTATTAAAACACTTTATGGTGTTGGTGATTTTGGGTAATGAAGGTACACTGAATTGGGAGTGTCCTGCATAATTTGGGGCCAGGCATCCGCCCCTTTCATATTGTGACAGGCCCTCTCTGGTTTAGGGCCAGGGCTGATGCAGTGGTGCAGAATGATCCTTTCCAGGTGGGCCCTGGAACCTTGAGTTTCCCCCTGTGCGGTCCTCACAGTGCCTGTCAGAACCTACTGGGCCAGAATGGGCTGCCGGGGCCCAGCCGGGCCTATAATTGTTCCCACTCAAGACAGAGCAGATCTGCTCCTGCGACCCACTGGGAGTGCCCAAGCAGGTGTGCAGACACATAATGGGCTCCGTGTGGCTGTAGCAGAGGCCAGGTGCCGGAACACGTCTCTGAGCAGTTACTTTTCCTTGAAAGGGGATGCTCATCGCCTGGTGCTTTCCCTAGTACTTCTGACAAGAAGAGGACATCTGTCTTGTCAGCGGTGCTGGAACCTTCCGCTGTAGCCCAATTCTGACAGCAGCCCCGCAAGGGAGATGTTAGTGTGGCCTAGTATGAGTTTGCTAGACTGCGTAACAAGGGACCATAAACTGGGTGGCTTAAAATCATAGAAGTTTCTTGTCTCACAGTTTGGAGGCTATAAGTGTAAAATCAGGGTGTCTGCATGGCCCAGCTCTCTCGAGGCTCTAGGGAGAGTCTGTTTCACTTCTTCTAAGCTTTGGTGTCACCCCATCAGTACTTGGTTTTCCTTGTCTAGCAGCTGCATTACTTTAGTCTCTGCTTCTGTTGTCATGGCTGGAGGTACTTGTTTTTGCAAGAGTATCAAGAACCTTCAGTACTGAGATGGAAGATTCTATCTGCTCAGAAACTGTGCAGGAAAGTTATTTTCAGGGAGTGCAGAATATCACGGCAAAGACAATCACACTGCATTACTCTCTCCCCCACCCCCCGCCCCGACTTTACCTCTTAAAATACTCAGTAAAGGGCAGGAATGTAGTTATTGAGCTTGGGAGCTTGGGGGAGCGTGAAAGATAGTATGGAGCTATCACCTGTCAGGCACTCAGTGTTTATTGAATTAAATTAAAACACACACACACACACACACACACACACACACCACATAGCTTGTCTCACTGACTTTTGTCATTTATTAGGAAGTTCTTGTGTTACTTGGGGGTACAAGGAAAAGTTGCTGAGGCAGAGGACTGCACAAGCACTTAAGATGTTTAGTAATTCTTGACATATCAATAAACATGAATAAGTTATTGGAAGCTTTGAGCCTAAGGTGTGAATAACCCGTACCACCTACAGATTTATTTCCTGCAGTGGATTTTGTTGTGAGGGGAGGGACTGGTACTTTGGATGGTGACATCTTAGGTTTTAATCCTTCACCAAAATAGGCTTACAGAGGGAAGGTGACCATGTTCAGAACACCTTGTCCTCGCTGTTCCCACAAACTCTGTTTCATCAGCCCTCCTCCTCCCAGCTAATTTTTTGGAAAGTTCTAGAGTGTGGGGAAAGTGCTCATTTCAGCTTGGGGTCTTGCTTTAGCCTGCGTTCAGTCCTGAGGCCGGAGCGCTCAGATGGTGGGCACCTCCTCATGGACAGGTCTAATGTTCTTTTCTCAGTCCTTGGAAGCCTTGACTTTTGTGCAGCATTTTGTATCCCTGATGCCCACCAACTCCTCCCCCCGCCCCCAATCCTGAAAGTCTCCCCTCCCTGAACTCCATGAGCAGTCCTTACATCTTGGATACTTACTGGATCTTCTGTTCCTGGCCTTTTTTCCTCCTCTGGACTCTACTAAATGGTTATCTTCAAGGTTTTAGTCTCTTTCTCCTCTTTCTAGGAGTTCCCTCCACTCTGCAAAGGACTACCATTTTCCTTCCAGATGGATGCCCTTCTGTTTGCAAAACACTGCACACATTCAAAGTGGGTCCCACCTACTTCTCTTACTGGTTTACTGAATTCCTTTTTTTGTGTCCCATCTGCTTTTCAAGCCCCTTGTCTTTGACACTGCCTACCTAGTTAGCCCTACCATTGGATTAACCCTGTGGAATATTCTTTCAATCCTTGACTTCTGCATTCTCCTTTGGGACACTTTTCACATGTCCATTTTCCTCACCTTTCCCACCACCCAAATTCTAATTGCCTGATACCTGAATAAACCTCTAACCATGATATATATGTCAGAATCATATATAGTTTTTGTCAACAATGGGCCTCATACGCGACGGTGATCTCATAAGATTATATGGAGTTGAATTTCATGTAAGAAACGGAACGATATCTGTGGGGCTTGACAATAGGTTCCTTCTCACTCACAGCACCTCAATTTTTAGTGCACGGATTATA
>NW_005366171.1:4678177-4697176 GCF_000412655.1 Myotis brandtii
CACTACATATTCAAAGGGCACTATAGCCCTCCTAGATCTAGCCCTCCTTCAGAGTACATGACTGTGAAGTCTTTGTTGAGGATCTAAGATCCTGTACAAGGACATAGGTCCACAGGAGTTACCTTAACAGATACTAAACGCCACTGCCACTTTAGTAAGAGCTTTCTGTGTCAGGTTGTAATGATGTAAAAGAACAGATACGTTTTATTTCTTCCATCAGTTCAGTGTTAGAGAGAGCCCTTTGTGCCAGTAGGGTTAATGGAACTGAAAACAAATTTCCAAAGTCAAAGTATTGAGTGCTTAGTTCTATACCTTCTCTATGTTAAACACCCTCCTTTTTTAAAACGAATACCACAAAAGTTTCTTAATCTGATGTGCAATAATTAAAGTCACATCTCACCATCTTGATTTCTGATTCCTTCCGATCCTCAGGCCGACTTTCACTTTTCTGACAGTCACTATACGGCCATCTGTGCCCTACCAGCTAGTTTCTCCTGTATTTCCCATCAGTCCAGCCCACGTACCTGTTCTAGGAGCAGTATTGAGAGCTTCAGGGTTCTATTTCTGACCCTCTTGGAAGAAAGGGGGTGGGGCTTGTGGGACAATGTTTAAAAAGTCTACTGTAATGTCCCAGGCCTTCACATTCACCCACCACTCACTGGCTCATCCAGAGCAACTTCCAGTCCTGCGAGCTCCAGAGTGCCCTATAGAGGTGTACCATTTTTTATCTTTTATGTCGTATTTTTACCGTATCTTTTCTGTGTTTAGATATGGTTAGATGCACACACACCACTGTGTTACAATTACCTAGAGTATTTAGTATAGTAATAAGCTGTAGAGGCTTATAGCCTAGGAGCAATTGATTATACCGTATAGTCTAGGTTTGTAGTAGGCTAGATCATCCAGGTTTGTGTAAGTGCACTCTGTGATGCTCACACAATGACAAAATTGCTGAAGGATGCATTTCTCAGGACATATCCTTGTCATTATGCTTCTTATGACTGGTGTGTGTTTGTGTGTATGATCTTAAGGTTTTTTGTATAAAATATAAACTCTACTTATATTTCCACTTTTATCTCACACTACTACCTTGGTGGCCTCAGCTCCAGGCACACTATTTTTTTTTTGCTTCCCCCACAATTACCTTCTGCACCCACACTCTGTGTTTGGCAAATAGGAGGTTCCGAGAAAGTTTGCTGACTGCTGATTGGAGGGGATGCATGCCTATCCTCTAAACATGCTGCCTCCCTCTGCCTATCCATGCTTTCCTGCCTTTGAAGATTCCTGGTTCCAGCTCCACTTCCACCAGGTCTTTCCTGACCACTCCATTCTGCTTTGATTTCTCTTTCTTTTCTTTTGACTCAAAGAGTACCCATCTCTCTAGCACCTTTTCATTAACTCCATTTTTATTTCACTTATATTGATTTTGAACTTGTAATATACTGGCATTGTTTCCTCACTTAGATTGGAAACTCCCTAAGGGCAGGGCTTGATTGGTGTTATACTCTCTCTCCTTCAGTGTCTGCTTTACCCCCCCCCCCCCCCCCCCCCCACACACACACACACATACACAAGGTATTGCTCTGCACATGGTAGGAACTTGGTACCTTTGTATGGTTAAATAAATGGATGAAGAGAGTTGGAACCTGTGGTGGGTATATTTATTTAAATATGTAAAGCAAGAATGCCTACGGTGTGTTTGCCAAAAGTGTAAAGTTCTCATCTGTAATTACCAATTAAAAACACACTTTGTATTTACACTTGAGTTTGGCACCAAATCAGCACTGGGTTCTCCCTCTTTGGTGCAAATGTTATAAAACCTTGAATGCACTGTTTCTGTGGAAGGAACATGAACTTCTGCAGAGGTGGTGATTAATGTCGGATGACTCAAGGTGGTGCCGTCCCACTTACGAGGAAGCACGGCTTTGTTGATCTAGGTTCCGTCTGTGACTTGGTTTGCTTTTGCTCTCCTCCCTCCCCCTACCTCCCCACCTCAAAAAGAGAAAAATGTGACATTCTGCTTGTTGGTACCATATTAAAACAGAAAGATTTTAATGCATAATATCTATGTTTACTGATTCAAGGGAAGTTTGAGGTGTTCTATTAGGCTTCCCTCCCCTGTGGGGGCGTAAAAATCTGATTGAACGTATGTTGTGGAAAAGTGAGAAATACATATTTATCCACTATTTGTTTTTTCCTTTATCTACCTAAATACCTAGCTATTAAATAAAAAAAAGTGCCAGGCATTTTTTTCATAACAACCCCATGGCATGAATACTCTACTCTTGTCACCCTCATTTCACCGAGAAGGAATCTGGGCACAAAGATGTTTGAGGGGCTTGTTAACAACCATACTCCTAGTTCAGGGCAGCTTGTTTTTAAAAGGACTTAACAATTAGTAGTTTTCATATTTCTTGATCTCCAGTAATTATTCAGGAGACTATAAATGTCTGTTATTCCCAATCACATTCTATAGGATTTATTCTCATAAATCATTCTGGTTCCTTTTTACGATCCTGGCTATACTTGTACGTGTGTGTGTGTGCAGGAGTGGGGGTATCTGCATTTTAACACCTTCTTAAAAAGGCTCCTACACTGTTTTCCAGTTTATAAGTTCTTTTTAAGAGGCTATCTCCCTTAGTCCAACAACCCTGGTAAGAAGCATTATTATTAAATCCCATTTATTAAATGCAATAAGTGGCTTAGAGAGGTTAGGAGATTGAACTGTGGCCTTTGCATGATTAGTATATTGGAATTTGAACCCAAGTCTTTGTAATCCTTAGCTCTTCCCTCAGGGTATTGAGAATGCAGTCTTTTTAAAGGAGGAGAGATTATTAGATGCCATGAAGAATTTTTTTTTTCTACTTTGATAACTAAAGATTGAGAGTTTTACAGAGTTTTTCTTGTATCTTTGGACTTGGGCACTGCAAAGAAATAAAGTACATAATGCTAATAATTAAATACAGTTTGTAATAAGGGAGTGTTCTCAGTTTTACCTACACAGACCTACAAAACTGAGTGAGAGGTTTTTAAGGAGTGATTTGAGGCCAGAGAACCCATTTTTATGTAAATACCCAAGTCTGAAGATGATTGGCTCATGCACTTCCAGAGCTAAATAGTCTCCTCCAGGAAGATCCTGCAGTGTGAGTCAGAGCTCTGGGTTCCCATCCAGTTCCACCACTTAGCTCTGGGCTCTTGCATAAGTCACCCACGTGCTCTAACCCTCATTTCAGTGTAGCAGGCTTTCATGGAGCAGCGATGTGCCAGGCACTGTGATAGGTCCTCCAGATAGTTACTTAAATTAGATAAAGTCTCTGCTGCTGGAGAGCTGTCAGGCCAGTGGGGAAGACTGCCAGGAAACACAGTTAAGGTTCCTATTGTGCTAGAGAGGCCCAGGGGGCTGATGAGGTGGTGGGAGGCAATAAGCCATGCAGCAGAGCTACCTGTCAATCAGGGAATGTTCCTTAACATGCCTAGTTAATATCAGCTTTCTTCTTCTTTCTATCCCTAACCCCACCTTCCTTTCCCTATCAGTAGCCCCCCTTGTCCCTGTACTCAGCTTATAGATGGGGGTATGGTAGGGACTGTGATGAAAGTGAATGCTGGCACTAAAAGGAAGCGCCTCGGCCATACTTTGCTCCTCTGTGAATACTGTGGTCAGGCATCTCTTTTCCCCTTGCTCCCGTTGTGCCCTGAGGACCCCGTGCTTCTCCTGGCACAGGGCTAATCTCAGATTTCTAAGTATCCTGTGTGTATGTCTGTAACTCTCACTATCCTAAGAACCCCTTGCAAATGGAGTCAGTTGCATCTTTCTATTCTCAGCACCAGCACTGTGCCTGGCACAAACTTGGTGGCTAATAAATTCTGTTGAGTGTGTGGATGGATGGATGGATGGATGGATGGATGGATGGATGGATGAATGGATGGATGAGGATTGCTGGAAGGAGCAGAGGAAAGAGAGAAATGAGGTGAGATGCTCTTGGGCAGTGGCTGATAAAATGTAACCCAGGGACGGGCTCGTGCTGGAAGCCTTATTAAAAAGCTGCCACCTGCAAAGTAAGAATTTAACTCCTTGGGTTTATCCCAGAAATGGCTTGATTTGACAATGAGGCCTAATACCTGCAGTTTGCACTGTAGTGAAAACTTCTCCAATTCTAGCTGGTGATTGGTGTGAATGGCCATCGTGGAGAGAAGTGTATTCTTGGAGGGGTGGAAAGGGTTCCAGCTCAGCCTAAAAGTTCTTCCTTTTATCTTTTCATGAATTTGGCTGCAGAGGCAGAAACTAGGGCTGCTAGCAGTTCTACCCCATTTTAAAGAAAAGCAGTAAATTAACGGAGGCTTTCTTTGATAGCTACACTATCTTGAGTACCTGCCACAAGCTAAGGACTGTAGTAAACACTTTAATTCACTGAATTCTCCTAGTAACTTTCTGACATAGGTGTTAGTGTCCTCATTTTACAGGCCTGCAAATGGAAGCTCCCGGAGGTCTCTATGGGACAGTTAGTGAAGAGCTGGAGCGACATTTGAAGCAAGCAAGGCCCGTTTGCTTCCAAAGCTCCTGCTCTTAATGGATTTCAGTGATACCAGATGACTGGACTTGCTTGAAGATGTTTATGCACATTGTCACCACAGAGTGAAACTGAGAATCATATTGTTGCATTTCATTCAGAATCATAATGTGCTTTAATCCAGATTCTGCCTCAGGTAATGAAGGTGGGTGGCTCACAGGCTCTATTGATCGGTGCTTCTTACAAGCAAACAAAAAAAAAAACACCCACCCATTTGATTTTGTTCTGTGTAGGCAGAATGGATCACACCATAGCTTGGCTGAGTTTGACATTTACTTAATGTGGATATATTTAGTGTAAACTGAAATTAGGCAGACAGCTGGAATAGGCCCTCTGGGGTTGCCGTGGAGTAGGTAGAGGTAGTTAAGCTCAGCTCTCTTCCCCAGTTTGAGCTTGAGCTTAAAATATTTCTGAATGAAATATAGATCTTTGGTTTTAACCGGCTGTAGCTCAAAGGTCAGTCCTTCAGCACAGAAGATTTCAGTCTCAGGGCACCAATTTTAACCTCCTAAGATGAGACCACATTCGAGGCAGCTGGGTCAGCATGAGATGGTGTCGGAGGAGAAAATTCATCAGTGATAAGTCAGATTACAATTAAGTTTTTTGTCATTTATTGAGTGTCCACAGTGCATGGGGCTTAGAAATATGGAATGATTATGGGTTTTGCTGTTTGTTTTTGAGAAATATCCCGTCACTTTTTTCCACATGAGGAAGAGAATCCTGAAGAAGGGGAGATTTATTTATTCCCCTTTGAACTTAAGAGTTTTATTTTGCTTTACTTAATAAAGCATGTAAAGTAAAATATATAATTTAAAACAAGTGTATGTTATTGTGTGTGTGTCCCTCACCCTCTTCCTCTAAGTACTGTATTTCAATTTTGGGCACGGAGGAAGATAATATTTATGAATGTGCCTGATAGGTGGTAGGTGTAGAGTTAGTGCCCATGAATCTTCATTTCCCTGTGCAGCTTGCTTCCCTGAGATGTATTGGTGGCCAGGTGCTATTCATCCAGGTCAAGATGAAGAAAATGCACTTTTGTCATTTCTTCAGGCATGTCGCAAACCTGGTCAGGTGTCAGGTATTCCAGATATGAGCGATGTGCCGATTGTGCAAGGCTTGAAGCATTGCTCACTCAGAGATACAGAGGCCTGCCTGCCCCGAGCCCTTTGTTCTCCTGGTTGAAAGCAGTTAATTAGCAACTGTCTCCATAGCAACTACCTCATAGTCCAAAAACATTGTCTAGTTTTTCAGTTTAGCTTATCACACTGTTTACCTGAAGGGCTTTTCACTGCTCTGAGTCTCATTTGAGTTGGCGGCGTGCCTGTTGGGGAAGTGAATTGTCAAGATAGAAAAAAACACCATGGTAGCAACAAGCCGGGGAGCCTTCTCTCTAACAGGGCCAACCTGATCTCTGGCTTCTGTGAAAACAAAAGTTGTGAAGGCCTAACATTTTTACCTGCATTTTTTTTTTGTTTGCCAGAAAAGTGTCATTCTCTCCACCAAGCCCAGAATGATGAGAATTTTCCCCCCTTTCCCTGAGAGGCTTTCTAAGCTTTTTAATATTCCTGTTTATAGTACATTTCCATTATTAGTCATCTCAAAACCCCGGGTGCTCTCGGCTGCTGCTGTACATTCGAGGAAATTTTACTTCCCTGAGGGTCTTGGCATTTCTGAAGGTCCTTGGATGAAGGATTATGAGTCTGCATGTGAATTAGTCAGAGCAGCTTTGTTTTTAGTCATAATGAGCTCTTCTCCTCCTTACCTGTGGCTTAGATGGTTTAAATCGATGGTGTGTGAAAAAAAGACAACTTTGGATGGCTTCTTGGTAAATAGGAAGGGGAACTGTGGCTTTTCTTTAGCTGTGGAACAAAGATATAATTTTTGTGGCTGTCTTTGATTGTGTACCGATCGTATGGACCATTTTGCTGGGACTTTTAGGAGCTTTAGCTCCCTTCTGCAAAGGGAAGATCTATTATCTGTATTTTAAAGACAGGGAACCAGTGTTCTAAGGTATTGCTGCCTGCCCAGGATTGTGGAATGCCAACCCAGGTCTGTTGGTTTATAAGACACTGCACTTCCCCGAAGTCAGGAAGCATGATGGATGCTGAGCCTTCTGTCAGGATTTGGTGGTGCAGTTTTGCCCATAGTTGGGGTTTTTGGTGAAGATGTCTGTAGCATTGCTTGGGGAGACCTCTGCCCAACGTGCTGGTTAGAATCTGGTGGTGTACATGTGTAATCAGATCCCTCAGTTACATCTGGGAAAATCATGTTTCTGAGGTTTTCTTGGGTCCAGTGATAAAGTAGTTGAGTTTAATTTTTAGACACACGTAGGAGAGCTTATATACATACCTAAGTCGGTATTGTTCTCTTCAAGGCATTAACCTGAAAAGACTGTGCTTATGAAGTTCCCACTCTTCAAATCTTTTTAAAGGACCTTTGTGGGGGAAGGTGCTTTCTAAACTTGTGATGTGGCTTTGAATTCAATGCAACAGACAACTCTCAGGCACTTAACTCCTGTGACTGTGGGCTGAAAAGTATATCTTTTCCCAAGTGGCGATCAGTTGGACCCAGCATGGATTCACTGAGAATAGCTCATACCAACCCAGCTTCTTTTTTTTTTTTCTTTGAAAAATTTGTTAGACTCATAGAGCGGAAAACTGCATTTGACATAGAAGTTAAACAAGACCTTTGATACAATTTTTAATCAAGTTTACTTTGTCAAAAATGGAGATGTATTCAGTGTGCTGAATGCAAGGACTATGATTCTGAACTGCAACTGGTTTAATGCCTAAGGGTGCTGAGCAGGTGGTAAAATGGGAGATCATTTCCTGGTGGCTACCACACTGTCTTGTGCTTTGGCCAACATCTGTCTGGTGTCCTGGTCAAGATAACACGGAAACCTGGAGAGGGTGAGCATCCTCGGTGGGGGCCTGATTCAGACTCCAAAACTCTGCCCATGCTGGAGGAATGAAGGTACCCAGAAGTCCCAGTGCAGACAGTAAACAGGTGACTTGGCAGGGCTAGGTGAGTTTTGTTGACTGTGACATTACGGTAGGTTATAAGTATGGCTTCTGCAGAATTGAATATAGTCTCGGACTGCGTTGACGGAAGAGAGAAGGACGATCACCATATTAGACTGTGCTTGGAGTCAGGTGTTCTGTTTTCTTTCTGTTTTCCTCCCTCTTCTCCCTCTCTCCTATAGTGTGTGCCAGGTACCTTTCTATGTATTGGGGATGCAAGTGTAGACTTAGGAAAACCCTCTTTAAAGAGAATGTGAAGATTGTGGAGTTTGTTCAGTGGAGAACAGTCCAGATAATAAAGAAAACAAGAAGCCACATGCTGCGCAAAATCACCGAAAGGACGAGGGGCTGTTTGGCCCAGATTATTAAAGATTCAGCAAAGACATGAGAAGTGCTGTACAATGACTAAAAGATGCTCATGTGTCAAGAGGAGCCAGAGTTGTCCTGTAGTCCCTAGATATAATGGAAACAGATACATTTTTGGCTTAATTATAAAAAGGCTATTTTCTACTAGCCCTACAAAGGTGGACTAGGCTTCTGTTTTAGGATATAGTGAGAAGTATTCAAACAAAGGTCAAATAACCATATGGTGGCTTGCTAAACAGGTCAAACAATGAAATGAACCTTCTTTACAATTTCTAGTCATAAAACTTGTATCACAGACCAGGTATGTCATCTACCTAGAGAAATGCCAGTAGTGAAGAAAGATATGTATCAGGATTAACATGTCTACTTTTTATTTATCTCTTTTGAGATGCAGCTGAATGTGATCAATGTAGAGACATTAGAACCTTTGTATCTGTGGTTTATGAGATGGGCAATTTTTACTGCAGGAGATCCCACAGCAGGGGTCCAATTCCCTATAGTTATGTCGTAATATATATTACTAGAGGCCTGGTGCATGAAATTCATGCACGGGTAGGGTCCCTAGGCCTGGCTGGAGATCAGGGCCAATCAGTTGGGTGATCAGAGGGGCCCCCCTGCTGGCACCTGCCTTGGCTAGCCTGGAGCCTGTGGGCTGGGGGCAGCTCCTGCATTGAGGATCTGCCCCCTGGTGGCCAGTGTGTGTCATAGCGACTATTCCACTGTTTGTTCCACAGTTCGGTCGATTTGCATATTAGGCTTTTATTATATAGGATGGGTATCTCAATCCTTTTTAAGCCTAGAAGTAAAGAGTATGAAACATATACCCTAGCCATTATAAAAGCATTACAACTATTATAAAAACTACCTCTGATGTAGAACCACTAAAGTTTGGATCTTAAGTCTACCCATATTGAATTTTTCCTTTTTATTTTAAAAATGCTTGATCCTAAAGATGGTACAAATTTCCATGAGTGATAGACATAATAGTGACTTTTTTTTTTGCTTTTGGTAGTTGTGTATCATAATTGTAAGACAACCGATAGAGTTGTAGGAATTGAGAATGTCTGCAAAATCAGGCATTGAGTGATTAAATAAAGATTAGTAGTTACAGAAACTTGTTGAAGCATCGATTGATACACCTTGTACCTTCTGAAGAATTGATCTATTTAAATCAACTTAGTATCACAGCTCCATTTGTTGTTTCTCTATGTTGATTAGATAGTTTTATGGAGTTTCTTTTCTTCTTTCACTAGGAATTTTACTGAGTGTTTTTTAATGCCTGAATCAATAGACTGATTTATAAATTTGAGGTTCTGTGTGAACTTCTTAATTTGTCTATTTACAATGGCAGCACTTTTCATGTTTGAATATGGCCAGACCTGCCCCTAATATTTTTGGAGCCTGAAGCAAGAGTGTAAAGTGGAAACTCATATACTATATGTCTAAATATTTAAAAGTTATAAATCAAGGTAATAAACTGTTAAATAACTTTTTCTAACCTCCTACTTTGACAAATATATGTTCATAATAACCTGGAATCCCCTTCGAATTTAGGGACCTGTACCCTTCTCTTTCCATCCCTGGCTGCATCTCATGTGTGTATGGCTATGCCAGACAGCACAAGTAAACCCTCTCTACTCCCTACACCCCTAAACAGCTGCCCCTTCATCATTCCTAGCACCTAAGGGAGCGCACACCAGTGACACAAAGATCCTTTTGAGGACAGATCAGGGAAGTAGCCGCTACAGGCCCTGGAAGTGGAATGTGGTTCTTGAGCTGGAAATTCTGAAGACTCAGGTCTAAAAGGTCATGGGGGCCCTGAGGGAGCCGTCAACTTGACCCTCAAAGACTCCTCACCTGGGAAAGAGGAGTATGGCCAAAAGAGGACCAGAGCTGGGCCTTCGAAAGCCCAGGGTGCCAGTTCCGCCCTCTGGCCCAGGTCTAAGGACAGTACTGACTGGGTGAAAACCAATTTCTGAGTAGTTTCAACCAAGTAGTTGGGTTGACCTAAGTAACTTTGACATTTAAGCTTGTAAGTGATCTAAACACGCTGGTCTGAGAAATTGCCCTAAGAATTGCAGGTTGTGCTGAACAGTCAAACGAATTGGTAGATAGGCTCCCATGAATAAAATCTTAAAGCTGCTTGGAAAAAAAAAATTTACAAGATATAACTAGTAACAAGAATCAAATATCATACATTTTTCTGGAGAAGGAGATTGCATTGCAGGTTATTTTAAAGCATGATGTGAAAACACTTAGCATAGCAGCACAGGTAGAAATGTTAGGCCAGTTTTTACAATAAAATCCCCAAATGTGAAAGCTCTCTGTTTTTGCAAAGGTATTTGGAAGTAACAATGTTTGCATGCATAAGTTGGTCAGAATAAGAGAACTTTTGGTCTCATAAGTTTTTCAAGGCAACTCATCAGCCTTTAGTGTGTTTTTTGCCACTGGGTCTAGTTCTGTTTCTGTCAACTCAAAACACAGTCTTTATGAAGACTAATTCCCCATAGGAATCCATACTATGTCTTTGTATATAAAACATGATTGAAGACAGTGTAGTATAGATAATGGTTTAGTGTGGTTAGATGGCTTCTGAAATTACCATCCTGGGTCTTGCTCTTAGTTCTGCCACTTCCTGGCTAACTGTGTGACCTTGAGCAAGTCACTTTATCTGTCTCTAAGTCAATTTTTTAAAAAAACTCTTTAAAATGCATTGAATAATAGCACTTTGCTCTAAGGTGGCTGTAGGATTAAAATATACAGATATAGAGTTTAGCACACAGTAAACTTAATAATAGTTGATAGTTTAATAAATGGAAACTAATAACCACTTGTATGAGGAAGGTCTAAGGGTTTATATAAAGGCAACATTTTGGTAAAAGAACCTTTCCTTGAAACCTTTGAAAACTCCAAAGGGCTGCAAGGCAAATAGCATTGAGGATGATTGGTCTTTTTCTGGAATTTACCTGTTAAAGTGAGGTAGGTAATGTTTTGAAGTGTTGGCAGTACCAGTCCTGGATAGGTACTGAGATCTCAGTGGTTCCCGTGGTTGCTTTGTCCTTGCATCCCGTCCTAAATATCAGATTGTAGTCCTCACCCAACCACAAAGAACCCTAAGCAACCAGAGCTCTAGATGTGATTTATCACTTACCCACAAAGGATATGATTTTTCCTCTTTGAGTATAAAACGGAAGAGGATGACGGAAGAACTAGAGGTTTCTTTTTCTAAGTGAATACAATGCACAGCCTCAGAAAACATGGGGAAAGGATGAGAGGGAAAATTATTTTTGTTTCTAAATGCACTATTCATCCCACTTCCCAAGTAACTTGTGGCTATCATTGTTTTTAGTGATTTATGCTCAAATAGTTTCCCTAGGGAATAACTAAATACTGGCCTTAAACATAGACAGGGGAATTATAGGTCATAACAAGCTCATAACATAGAACCTAGAGTGAGCTTGAGATTGGACATGGAATGGGGCAGCAGATTTCTACCATTCCTGTGTCCTTAGCTCTGCCCTGGAACCTTCTCCAATGGGGATCGAATGCCCGTGTGGTACAGGAGTGTGACCTCTTTTCTGGAGTAGCTGCTACTTAATTGATTTCTAGCAGCCCCAGTGAATGCACCTCCTCTGCTCCTTCCTTATCGTTAAGCCAGTTTCCTCCTTTGTAAGAAGGGAGGCAAGTGCCCAGCTTGCCAAGGTGCTCTAAGAATGAAGTATGAGGCACCTGGCATGGGATGCCCAGAGTGGGCCAACTTACTCTTTCTCATGTTTGTGGAAAGGTGGATGGTTTCACTGGCCACCATGGAGAAAGCAACAAGTGTGATTCACAGAATTTCCTGAACAGGCACAGTTTCAAGTTTTCTACCTTTACTCATCCTCATACACATACTGTAATGTTATCAACTATGTTTTCTTTTTCATTCTTGGAGTTCCATTTTCTCCTCTGTCACTGGGGGAGAGGAATAGCTTCCACCTTATAAAGTGGCTGTGAGGGTGGAATAATATAGGTGAAAGGCTGTATAACTCCAAAATATGTAGTCATACTCATGAGAAGAGGAGGAAAGAGGCTGTGAATCCTATTTTGAACTGGAGGTTTTAATTCTGAGCCTATATTAAGAAAAAGAATGAGACCCATCTCAACGTAGAAACCAGAAGTGTCATTGAATATGGCATGAACACTGGCTTTCTTTCTTTCTTTTAATATATTTTATTGATTTTTTTTTTTTTACAGAGAGGAAGGGAGAGGGATAGAGAGTTAGAAACATCGATGAGAGAGAAACATCGACCAGCTGCCTCCTGCACACCCCCTACTGGGGATGTGCCCGCAGCCAAGGTACATGCCCCTGACCCAAATTGAACCTGGGACCCTTTAGTCTGCAGGCCGACCCTCTATCCACATGAGCCAAACCGGATAGGGCTGGCTTTCTTTCTTAATGAGGGTGATAAAGATTCGAGTTAAATCTTCCTGACCTCACAAGAGTGAGTGAATCTGGGAATTCAGAGGACCCCTGTGTTGGTCCCCTCACAATCTAGCCCTGGCCCTACCAGCTCTCCCAGAGGTCAGTGTAACCTTGGGATTTTTAGGTCTTCAGTTTCCCACTTCTTCATAATGAACTCTTTACCATTCCCTTTACTGGGTGGCAGAGCCTTGAAGCCCACTCACATGGAGGCACATGGAGTCTGGAAGATTCAAACCCACTGCTTTGCCCACGGACATGGAGAGTGTTAGTGTGAGGCACAGTGATGTACTCATCACCAGCCCTCATTTCTGAACCCAGCTGAGTACCTAATGGACATTCATGAAGGGCCAGCTGGAGGAATGTCCCTGATGTGGTTGATGTCCTGGTGTATATCTCCAGGTCTTTAAAGACCATATTTCTTGATCTGGCCACAGGACCCCTTTTCCCCATCAGTCTTAGACACAGCCTTTCTGCCCTCCAGTGACAGTGCTCTTCTTTGAAGCAGGCATAAGGTGTCGGTGCTGCCATGTAAGCCTAAGGAGGGGCTGCCAAAATCCAACTTCCTGTGTCTTACATTGGAGGCTTATGGGAAGCCACTAAGATCTTTAGAGGTGGAGATTTCTGTGTGCAGGAGAGGTTAACAAGATCCCTCTGCTCCAGCCCCAGCGCCAGCCATAGGAACTGGGCTTTACCTTGTAAGTTCCTAGCCCTGCGCCTGACAAGTGGGCCATATTGTTTTGGAAAGACCCCTGAGACACGAAGGAGTCTTCTTTAGACCAACAAGAACAAAAAAAGGAAGAAATAAAAACAAACAACAACTATTGTGTTAATCCTATGTAACTGCTAACCGGTGAAGGCTTTTTAGAAGTGAAGGAGTTTGGGAATTTAGATACAGACCTATGGAAGCTGGAGCATTTTCTCTGTTGGGGTTTAAGCCCAGAAAAATGGCCAGATTGAACTCAGACATTTTCCCATTCTCTCAAATTAGGGGTCTGTTGGGAGAACTCTGGGCTCTTTGCCCAAAGGAGAGCTGAGGAAGCTTTTGTCTTAACCGTTCTGGCTGAGGCACACTTTCCTCCCTTTCCATGTTTCTCTCAGTCTTCTGAGTGTTTTTGTAGACTTGGGATTTCTGGTGATATTATGGTTCTGTGCTATCCTTCCCTGGGTCTGGCCACATCACCAGCAGTGAGTTGATGTCCAATGCTGCATCCTTCATGCTGATGAGTATGGCTGATAATGTCACTGTGATGATTTATAAGAAAAACATGTATTTGGTCCTGGCTGGCTTGCTCAATGGTTAGAGCATAGGCCCGTGCACCGAAGGGTCACAGGTCTGGCACATTGCTGGTCAAGGCACATACCTGGGTCGCAGGTTCGATCCGCTGCCCTCATTGGGGAGCGTGCGTGAGGCAACCAATCAATGTATCTTTCTTACATCGATGCTTTTCTCTCTCTTGGTCGCTCTCTCTCTCCCTCCCTCCCTTCCACTCTCTCTAAAAGTCAATGGAAAAAATATACTTGGGTGAGGAATAACAAAAACTAATAGTAATAATAACCAAAATATATTTCATATATATATTTGGTCTTCTTCCACAGGACTCATAGCTCTCAAAACCCTTGGAATTTTGTACTTGTTGAGAGTGACAGTGGTCTCTTGCTATGTTAATGAAGTGACTTTTAGACCTCTCCTAAGGATGGGGGCTGGTTGGCAGGAGAACCAACAATGTTAGGTTGGAACTTTGTTTTACCCCCTCACCTCTGAGGAGGGGACAGAGCCTGGAGCTTGAAGCAATCACCAGTGGCCATGATTTAATCAACCCTGGCCATGTAGTGAATCCTCCATAAACACCCAAGAGAAAAGGGTTTGTAGAGCTTCTGGATTGGTGAACGCATGGAGATTTGGGGAGAATAGTGTGCCTGGAGAGAGCATGGTAGCTCCATGCCTTTCCCTATAGCTTGCCCTATGTATCTCCTCCATCTGGCTATTCCCGAGTTACTAGTATATCCTTTGTTAGTAAAGCTAGTAAGATGTTTCTCTGAGTTCTGTAGCCACTCTAGCAAATTAACCAAACTCAGAAAGGGGGTCATGGGAATCTCTGATTTATAGTCAAAAGTACGGGTAATAACCTAGACTTACAATTGGCATCCTGAGTTGGAGGGGGTTGTTGGAACCTCCAATCTATAGCCAGTAGACCAGAAGCACAGGTAATAACCTGGGCTTTCAACTGGTGTCTAAAGGTGTTGGGGGAGCAGCAATTTTGTGGGACTGATGTGGAATCTGATGCTATCTCCAAGTAGATAGTTGTCCAAGAATTGCTTGTTGGTGATGCAGAGAACCACCCCCTCCACACATTGGAATTTGTGTCTAGGAGTTTATTTAGTCACCATGGGAATTCATTATCAAGTTCTTCCCATAGCTTTTGGCCTAGAGGTCTCAGACAATTCTGTGTCTCTAAAGAAGCTGTTCCTTGACCCTGGCCCTGAGATAAATTCCTTTGGGATACCGATTCTTCCTCATCCAGTGGCTGCCTGCAGTTAATACTTCTTTCCTTGGACTAATTAGATGGTTGCTTTTAACACAACCTGTGAAGCTGGGAGTTATTTGTATGGAGGTGACCAGAGGCTACTTAAATGCTCTATGACTGTAGAGGACATTTTTTGGAAACCTGATTCTTATCAAAATCACACAGGTGATCCTTTCCCTTGTCTTTTATATAATTTGAGTGGGGTTGACCTCACTCACAACTACAGAGGTAGGCCATGATTAACCAAATAGGAGATGTCCATGGGGATTGGTTACCCAGTCAGAGCCAGTGAAGTAGATGAAGTGTGTGTGTGTGTGTGTGTGTGTGTGTGTGTGTGTGTGTGTGTGTGTTTTTGGGCTTATAGAAAAGAAAATCTTTTTTTGCTGAAGCTTTTTGATGAGAATCCCATGTCCTCTGGATGGTGTGGTGTGAGGTCCTGAGGTCTGTAACTATGGTAGCAGTTTTCTTTCATAAGGAACCTACACATTTACATGACTGGTCACTGGTTGGAACCAGTAGCTCACCTAGTGGGAGGTAAAATTTGTGATGTCATCTGAGCTGCTGGAACAAGACTTTTTACTTACTAATAAATGAGCTGCTAAGCCCCCTCCCCCTGTCCTTTGCTTAAGAGCCAATTTTAATTGTTTCTTAGAACGTAGTAACCTGATAAAAAGACCCTTCCTATTGAGAATTTGTTGCAGAATTTCTAACAAGCTCTTTCCAAGTCTGTATCATGGCTGGATGTCAGCATCCATGGAGCCAGGGACCCTCTCTCCCTTCACCTGTGGTAGGTGGATCCAGAACATGGTCCTTCTTTCTGCTGAGGGCTAGGGCCAGAGAAGGGTGTCTGTGATCCCTGCAGAAAGGCAGCCTAAGGCCCGACTGGTGTGGCTAAGTGGTTGAGCATGGACCCATGAACCAGAGGGTCACAGTTCGATTCCTGGTCAGGACACATGCCTGAGTTGTGGAGGCAGCCGATCAATGATTCTTTCTCATTATTGATGTTTATATCCCTCTCTCCCACTCCCTTCCTCTCTGAAATCAATAAGAATATTAAACAAACAGCCCTAACCGGTTTGACTCAGTGGATGGAGCGTCGGCCTGCGGACTCAGGGGTCCCGGGTTCGATTCCGGTCAAGGGCATGTACCTTGGTTGCGGGCACATCCCCAGTGGGGAGTGTGCAGGAGGCGGCTGATCGATGTTTCTCTCTCACCGATGTTTTTGACTCTCTATCCCTCTCCCTCTCTGTAAAGGATCAATAAAATATATTTTTTTAAAAAGAATATTAAACAAACCAACAAATATATGGGGGCGGGGGGAGAAAATCTGCCCAAGGTGGGACCCAGAAACCCAGGGAACCAGGGAAGAACAGTGAGTTGGAAGAGATCACTGAGAGGTCTTGGACTGATAATAGGGAGCAGCCTTGCTCACAGTGGTAATCCATTAAGGATTCCAGGATGGATCTATGTCATTATAAATTTGTTTAAACCTATAAAACATACAACACCAAGGTGAGCCCTAATGTAAACAGATTTTGTATAATAATGTACCAATGTAGGTTCATGAATTGTAGCACACATACCACTCTGATAGGGAGTGTTGATAAAGGGGGAAGCAGCAGGCTAGAGATGTGGGTCCTCAGTTGTCATAGACTATGAGTGAGTATCGGAAGTTGGGGTGTGGGGTAAGTCCAAGTTTTGTAATATTGAGGAGTTTGGGGTGTTGTAGATGTAACTTCTCTCAAAGTGATCTCTGCTTTTTTTTTTTTTTTTTTAAGGAAACCAGTATTTTAAAAAAAACGTTTTTGTTGATTTTAGAGAGACAGGAAGGAAGGGGAAGAGAGAGATAGAAACATTGATGAGAGAAACATCAATTGGTTGCCTCCTGTACACCCCCTATTGGGGATCAGCCCACAACCCAGGCATGTGCCCTGACCAGTAATCGAACTGGGGACCTCTTGGTTCATGGGCCGATGCTCAACCACTGAGCCGAGCCACACCAGCCAGGCGGTCGATGCTTTTTTTGCTTGGAAAAAACTCTTGTCCCTATGTTGAGAAGAACCACTTAAAGCCACTGTTTAGTTGGTTGTTGATAATGACACACACCTAAGATTGGACAGATCATCTCACACACAGCAGTCAGACAGCAGCCAGAGCTAACCACAGGGCCAGCCCATGCTCAGAAATACCATCTTTATGATGCACATGGGCTTTTGAGCTTGTGTCTTTGGACTTGTGGTTGTGGACTGAGAAAATTGTTTCCTGGGTTTACAGGGAAGGTAGAGGAATGACCCTCTTGCCACCACTTGTTCAGTGATGGCTTTCTGGCATGGGCATTTGGGGATGGATGTGAGTGACAGGCAAAACTTCAGGGGTTTACAGAGGGGTGGTTGGATAGGCAGGGTGGAAGAATACATCTTAATACATAGGGCTAATCCTACCTACTATTTTCTTATTATTAGAACCTCCAAAAGGTGGCAGTTAGAAGAGTACTTACTATGTGTTGGTCCCTGGGGAGATGGAAATGATGAAGGTTTTGTCTCAGCCTCATGTACAACAGATCTGTAATAAATATGATAAGTGATAATCAATGGACATTCACATTGGCACAAGTTTAAAAAAATTAAAAAATTTAAACAATTCTGAATTACTACCAGTATTCATTCTTTTTTCAAATGCTGTGTCTAATGTAAAATGTATGATGTTTATCAAGAGAAAGATTGATCTTGAAGATGCTGGAATTTATATTGAGTTCCCTTGGCAAACATGCATTCTTTAAGTTCAGGACTAGAGAGAATCAGCCACATGCCTTCCCTGACTCACTCTCTTTGGGAAGGTGGTGGTTTAGCACACTTCTGGGTTCAGGAACACTGAGCCAGAGAATTGCCCGCAATTGACTACACAGCAGGTCATCTCTATACCCAGTGAGATTATGAACACAGACAACAATTTTGTACTAGAATAATACCTGTTTGAAGGCACCTGGGTAGGCTGGTAGCAGGTTCCTGGGATAAGGAAAGAGTTAATGACCATGATGTTATGAATCAAGACTCACAGCCCATGGTCTGTCTGAGCGGGTGAGTGTTTATGGCAGAATCGATGGTGTCTGAATGCTCCTGAAGAACCAGTATCACTGGGCTCTGTTCGTTAGACATGGCCTGGGAAGAGCAACTAAGCCAGACAGCCAGGGATGGATGATCTGGAGCTGGAAGGAAGGGATTCAGACCTAGTAAGGATGTTCACTGGGCTGAGGGTGATAAAGCTGTAGAGGAGGGGGTGGGAGATGGAAGCCAGCAGGCTCCCTGAGAGTCCTGATAGCATCTTCTACCACTTTGATGCTTGAGAAATGGAAGGATGTCAGGAAAGGCTGTTGGGTGTTTCTTTTCCCTATAAAGTTATAGAAGTGCCATCTTTCAATCAACCACTGGGGAGCTGCCTTTAAGAGAACTTCAAGTGAGCCAAATAAGGTGGTGAGAGGGAGGGAGGAATTGCCTAGGTGAAGTGAGCAGCAAGGGTCACATTCTGCCCTTTTGGCAGCCCATGTGGACTGTGTATCCCTGGTTTCAGCCTGGAAAGTAAAATTTCCGTGTGTGTGTGTGTGTGTGTGTGTGTGTGTCTGTGCGCGCGCTATTCTTTACAGTGGTTCTTTTGATAAGCAGTGTAATGTTAAAGCCTGAACTGTGCTTTCATTTCTAGAAGTGAAATATGAGGATCCCAGAGGCTTCTCTGTGAAATGAGAGCTGTGTGACTTTGTATGAACTGCTTAACTTCTCTGAGCTGCAGGATCACCCGGGATCTCCATGTGTTGTTTGAATTAACTGGGGTGCTAGTGTCCCCTCTTCCTGCAGGTGGTGTCTTGAGTCACTGCCCAGAGTAGAGGAGAGAGGGTAGGGTCCAGCCTGGGTCCGCTCCCTTGGATGGGAGGTGCTGACCACAGGTCTGAGGCCCTGAAGAAGTACTAAAAGGAGGGTGTTTCTTCCCCTAATGGCATTGCATTCAGTTCTTTTTTTCAAAAAAAATAAAGCTTTATTGTTCAGATTATTACTATTATTCCT
>NW_005366171.1:4697306-4750583 GCF_000412655.1 Myotis brandtii
TCCGCACCCCCCACATCCCCTTCCCCCCGAGAATTGTCAGTCCACTCCCTTTCTATGCCCCTGATTCTATTCTATTCACCAGTTTATTCTGTTCGTCACATTTTTTTTATTCACTTGATTTTTAGATTCACTTGTTGATAGATATGTATTTGTTGTCACTTTGTTGTTGGTCCTTTTTCATAACCTTGAGGGTCTCACATATTTCTCGGAGGTTTCTAGAAGATTCTTGAGTAACCTTATAACCATGGTTTTGAACTCTATATCCATTAGAACTCTTTCCTCCATTTCTTTCATTTGTGACCTGTTTCTTTGTCTCCACATTTTGGCTGTTTCCCTGTGTTGATAGAGTGGCTTTGTGAGGTAGGTGTCCTATAGGGCCCTGTGGCTCAGCCTCCCCAATTACCTGAGGTGGACCCTCTTGGTGAACCCCTTTGTAGGCTGTGTGCACAGTCTTGTTGTAGTTAAGCCTTGATTGCTGTTGGTATCACTAGGAGGGATTGACCTCCAGACCAGTTGGCTGTGAGGACCAGTTGTGTCTACACTGGGAGAACTTCTGTGCTGGAGACACCCTTATGGGGCAGGACTTGCTTCAGTGGGGCTTTGGTGCTCACTGAGTCTGCCCCCTGAGTGTGTCTCTTATGGATCTGAGGTGTTGTAATCTGGATGGTCTCACTCTGAACACTGGGTACACTGGCTCTTGGATATCCAAGGAGGTGCAAAGTCAGCCACTGCCTGAGGCCACCCAGCAGGAGCTACAGAGGGATCTAAAGGGTTCCCCCTCTTGTTTGGGGTTTGGAGGTGCCCAGATTAGGCACAGTTGTGAAGCAATGCAGGCTGCTGACGAGCCTTAGGCCTTCTTTTGGAAGCTCTGGGTCTCTCTGACCCAGCTGCAGTTTGACAGGATTTTAGGCGGAGAAAGGCCAGGCCATTGGTAAGCAAAAGCCTCTGCGCACAGCTTGGGAGGGTTGTAAATTGGGTGGGGCGGGGTCTCAGAGAATCACCAGGGCAGAGCAAACAGCAATGGTTGCCCGTGACCTGCCCTGGATAGGTCCCTGGGTCTCTGTGTCCTGCAGCCCCGTGCAGGAACAATGACCGCTGCAAGCACCTCTGCGAGAAAGCCACCCTCATGGTTCCAGCCCGATGCCAGACAGTCCAGTTTCTCTTTGTATGAGTCTGAGTTCAGAGCAGTTGGGAGCTTGTATCTCCCTCCCGATTGACAAAGACAACAGCGTACCCAGCTGCCAGCCCCTTTCACGCGCACGCCTCCATACCTCCGCTCTTCCGCACCTCTGCACCTCCTACCGGACTCAATGCGCTTTTCTATTTCCTTCTAGCTGTAGAATTTCCACTCAGCCAGCCTTCCCGTGGTTCTGGATGATATTCGTTTTGTCTTTTAGTTGTAGTTTTAATGTGGTTGTGTGCGGCAGCAAGTTCAGGTGTTTACCTATGCCGCCATCTTGGTTGTCCCTCCACATTCAGTTCTTGGCAGCTTGACACAAACAAACTGTTCTGGTAGCCATTTCTTACTCCCCTTTGCCTCCTGTGTGCAGCCCGCCAGTCTCGCTGGTCACCGGGCCTGACATGTGGAGAGGAGTGGAAAGCAGCCTCCTGACAGTGTATGTGATTGTTTGCTCTTTGTGGAAGGAGGGTGTCTGGCAGAGGCTGGAGACCACACTCTGGCTGTTGAGGCCTATGTCGAGGCCGCAGGAGGGCTGGGTGCCTTGGGAGTGCATATGAGCTTCTGTCTTCAGAGGATGGTGCCCTGGGTCATTGTCCTGGGTTTGAGTGCTAGTTCCACTCTTGAAGAGAGAGTTTGTCTGCCTGTGAAACAGATGTATGTAGCCACGGGCACCTCTGAAGGCTGTAGGAACCAATATGGGAGTGTGTGAGAGGGGCTCTGGCCAGTACTGAAGCGGTTCAGTTGATACCCTTGAGAGAGAGAGAGAGAGAGAGAGAGAGAGACACACTCCCTTGAGCCCCTGCTGGCATGGCTAGAGAATGTTATGGAAGGGAGCCCTCTGCAGCTGGGACAGAGACCCTTAGGCACTTACCTCCATCCAGAATGCCAGGGCTCTCCCCAACTTAGTGGAGAGGAAGTCCAGATCAGAAGTGATTCAGAAGTCAAATAAAGGCATAAAATAACCACACTTGAGACTCTTTTTCATGTCATCTCATTTTAGCCCCCAAGAACAGGAAGGATGGAGAGGTTTAGGCAGGTTAGGAAATGTCTCACCCAGTGAAAGAGCGAGGAATTTTTATCTCAAATCCAACCACCCTCTGAGTGTCTCAAAGCACTGTCTGTGTGCATCTGCCCGCCCAGCCACCCACCGGTCCTCCACGTGGGCAAGGCATATGCTTTTTCCTTTCATTTCTTTCAGGAACAGTCACCCAGTGCAGAGCTGGGCCCCGTAATGGCTGCTGACTAAGTGCTTAATGGAGATGTTGCTGCTGATAAACCGCAGTTGACAAGGGAAAGAAGCAAGTGAGCTGGCCAACATCAAAGCTGGTTTTTGTTTATAGATAAGAGTAGGTTTCACTCTGTGGGCTCCAGAGCCCCTGTCCCCAGATCTCAGAGGGGTGGTTCCCTTTAAAATGGAAACTGTCTCCCTCTCCCAGGGAGCTGGGGACAGGCCTGTTGGGGCCAGGAAGTCTTCCTTCTTCCTTCCTTCTGAGACTGCCAGCCACTGCCCTCAGGTGCAATGGAGAACCTTGGGGGAGAGGGAGGGCTCCCAGCTGCCTCCGAAGTAAACAGTCTTGCTCCCACCCCAAATGTAACCACTTGGTGTTTGTTGCTCAAATTTTTTATTCATACTTGAACACCCCATTTAAAATAATTTAGGAAATATGGATATTAAATAGAGGAATCTGTTAAAGAAAAGAGATCTTAGAAATGTAATGGACCTCTTAAGTTGCAAAAATATAAAACACACTTGTAAGGGTGTGTGGTGTGTGTGTGTGTGTGTGTGTGCATTGACCTTCCTCCTCAATTAAAACCTAGCATGGATGTGATGTCATGCCCCTGGTAACAGGTGTGTTCCAGGTGAACAATTCAGCTAAATGTAACCAAGTAATAAGTAGTTTTGACAATTGGGTCATGATTGGACCAGCTTGCAATCTAGGCAGAAGCACAGGGATTTGACATTTTAGAGCAGGGGTAGGGAATGTCTGGCCCTCGGGCCATATAAGGCCTGCGAAATCATTTGGTCTGGCCCTGCCAAGGTATTAGGGGTGAGTTAATTAAATGTTTGACCCAACTTAAATGTTTTTAAGTTGATTTTGTATGGACCATGAATGATGTTATAAATATCTAAATGGCCTTTGGCAGAAAAAAGATTCCCTACCCCTGTTTTAGCTTTGCAGGAGTCCAGGCAGGGTTTAAGCTGAGCAAGCTGGTGACAACTCTGCTGCCCTCTCTTTCTTGGGAGCCCTGACGGCCATTTATCCACTTTTGTGCCAGGCTTTTTTTTTTTTTTAAATCAACCCAATACCATTGCTTCCATGTGGCACCTAGAGCTAGATGGAAGTCAGACTGCTCACCATGCCCTCATCCTCTCTCATTCTAGTGCCTGTGTGACCACAGTCCACCTGGACCTCTGGAAAGCCCCTGTGGGGTTTTGGAAAGCATGCTTGCAATGGTTCTCTCACTTGTGGTCCAGTTTTCAGGACACTTGAGCCAAGGTTGTCAGTCGTTTGCTCCTGGGAACTTCTTTTCTTCTGCATGTCTGTTTTCCAGGGGATTTCAGGGTTGATTCAGCAGTTTAACTCATCCTGCCCCTTTTTTGGTATTCCTAGTGGTTTACAAGCCCCAAAGTAATAGAAAGCATTTGTTAATTAATTAGGGGCATTTCCATGTTGGGCCCCAATCCCAGAGATCAGGAAGATGGTTTTTGGGGTGACCCTTTCTCCTGGTGAGGCTATGGATCGATGCAAGAAAGAGGATAAATTTAATTTGTGCACTCAAGCAAGATTCAAGGTTCTCAGAGTGGAAGGGAGGATTTATACCTTGTGGCTATTCATTTACCACGTATTTTGTGCAAATCTCTGTTGCCAGAGAAAGAAGTATCAAGATGAATAAGACGTGGTTCTTGCTCTTGAGATGCTCACATTTATGGAGGAGACAAAGTTGGACACAGGTCACTACAGTATTACCATGTGAAAGTAGAGAACCGAGAACTAACTGCTGAGCCCCTCCCTATTCAAGATGCCCTCTCTGAGAGCATGGCCGGAGGCCTGCTGGCTTGGAATATGGTTCGTTACCAGATCTGATGGAGGGTCTCCATCGTTGGTGGATGCACAACTAACGAGAAAAGTCTCTGAGTTCACCAGCTGCCCGACCAGCAGAACCTTCTACCAGGCACTCCTTTGGCTCACACAGGGCAGGAGATTTGTTTTTTAAGTCAACTGTTAATGTTCTTGGAATAAAAGGTACTTTGGGATAGGAGTTGTATACTTTCTTTAATCATTTAGAAATTAGCAAATTTTGCTTTTAAGGGAGGCCGGGGTAAACATATGGTGAACAGCAGAAGGGGTATGAATTGCCAACATTTGGGTTTTTTCCATTCTGTTTGCAGAGAGAGACTTCTATGGACATAATTCCCATCTTGTTGATATGTGTACCCTATTTTAGTCAGTTTGCCAGATTTAAACATTTTCCTTCTTTTGTGAGCAGTGTATGCACTCCATCTATCACATTTAATGTATTCAGTGCATGTGAGTGCCGGCCTCTTCAAAACTGTTGACTTCATCATCCCTGTGCTGTCTAGAAATGAGATCTTGATGCCCCCCCTCCCCCCCGCCCAGATGAATTATAAAAAGCTTTTCATAGTAATATAATTGATCCACTGTTGGCCACACTTATAAAAAAAATCAATGTAACGTGTTAATATTTCATGAGTACCCACGTTGCCAGCTCCTTGCAATGGGACCAAACTATAAAGAATGAGAAATGTTTCATAATAGCCCAGCGCATGGACAGTGTGCCAGGAAAGAGAGTTTGGGGTTGACTTGAAAGTTTGCAGTGCAACAGGGCCATTGAAAAACAATCCTCTGACTCATGTCAGATTGTTATAATTATTTAATGCCCACAATGCAGCCTTGTCCCCACGGATTTATACTGGAGAGGTTTCTTACCCACACATTGTGGTTATTAGCAGCAAAGAAAGCGGCGTTTGTTTATAGTGACATGGGGTGTATCTGTATGGCAAAGAAAACACTGCAGATTCTGTCTTCTTATGAAGGAGGCAGGAATTTGGCAGATGACCTGTAGGAAATTGGGAGACATGCTCTCATTACTTTTCATATATGTGGGTGGTTGCACCTAATAACCATTAGACACCTTTTATTTTTTAACCTTTGTCCTAAACTCATTGAGAATGAAATTGCATGCTTACTTTTCATCACACAGCTGATGCACTCCAGAGTGTATCTAGACTTAGAGTCGTCCTGCCTCCATTAAATTTGGGGTTGCAAACATTGTCTCTGGAACCACTGTTAACATTTGTATAAAGAGTGGTGCTTTTTGAACAGTTCTCACATGGCCAGATCTCATTAAGCTCTTCCTAAGGACGCAGGATTTTTTCTTCTTCTTTTTTTTGAGTTAAGGAATGAAAGTTGAGGAAGTAGTGCTTTGGGGCCTCTCTGGGGCCAAGTCTGGTTTGGAGGTCCGTGGTGATGCTAATGACCCAGAGTCAGGGTGTCCAGCTGCTTGGGAGCTGAAAACCCTTTAGGTCCAGGAGGGTCACTCAAGTCCAGCTCCCCAGAACTGCCCTTCTGTCTGTGCCTTCCTGGGCCCTCCCTTCTTCTCTGAGAGGGAACTCTCATAATTGCCTTTTCTGCCAAAGGGGATTCAATATCAATGAGTTTCTCAAGCTTAAAGGGCAACAGGAGACATTGAACCAGAGGAGTGTGAAATTGTCCCAAGGCACTCACAAGCTGGGGTGTGCAGATGCAATTTATAATTGCACCGGAAATACTTGTAACCTTCATCATGCTTAGTGGTAGAAATGAGAAAATCTGTGTGTTAGCTGAGGACTGACCTGGGACCCATAGGAAACAACTGGATCCTCTTAAGTTTTGCAAGAGAACTACAAATAGAAAGCAGACCCAGAAAATAGAGTTTAATGTAAATAGATTTTGAACCCCAAATTAACACTCATGCTTACTCATGGTATGTTCAGGTTTTTTTTCCTCCTATTTCTTTTCTTTTTTTTGTTTTGTTAATCCTCACCTGAGAATATTTTTTCATTGATTTTTAGAGAGAGTGGAAGGGAGGGGGAGAGACACACAGAGAGAGAAACATCGATGTGAGAGAGACACAGAGAGAGAAACATTGATGTGAAAGAGACACATCAGTTGGTTGCTTTCCACATGAGCCCCAACCAGGGTCAGAGATCAAGCCTGCAACCAAGTATGTACCCTTGACTGGAATCAAACCCAGGACTCTTCAGTCTGCAGGCCCACGCTCTATCCACTGAGCCAAACTGGCTAGGGCTTTTATGCTATTTCTGGCTCAACGGGAAGTCTGGGAGATCTATAGAAATTCAGGGGCACTGTTGATGGTTTATGGAGCCTGGAGAACCTAAATTTTGGAAATAACTTGTTCTGGGAAACCTGAAAATATGTTGACTGAAATACAGATGTGGGGTATTGAGGGTGATAACAAATTATGAGCCAGTTAAGGGAAAGGTTTGCATTTCAGCATCTTCCTCTTGTACCAGGGGCAGAGAGGCTACATGGTCCATTATCGCTGGTAGGAAACCCTGAGGTGCTTTTGTAGAGGAGATTACTTTTTTAATTTGAAAAAAACCTCTAGGTAAATATTCACTTTATAATCTTTTGTTTATGTCTTACACACTTTGATATATGCCTCTTATATTTTACAGTATAAAAAATGTTTAAGAAGCAATCTTATTTTGCCATCTATTGGCCCAGTTTTAAACTATTTGAAATGATGGGTTAAAAACATGTTGTTATTGTTTCACAGACAACTAAGTGGCTTATTGATTTTCATATGATAAACAGACAAAAACTTTGTTTTCTTCCCCCAATTGTGAGCTCTTTGAGGGTAGGGACAGTTTCTCTTACTTCCTGGGTTTGAGGCGGAGGAACTGAGTGAGCAGGAACTTGGTGGTTGGAGCTCAGGGCCTGTGCAGGCAGGAGAGAAAGTAGGAGGTGAAGGGGGGGAGGGGGGGCGAGTGTTAGGTATAGGAGGGTACTGTGTGCCATACTGTGGAGTGTAATTTCCTCCATTAATGCAGAGCCAGATGGCAAATGGTACATTAGTTGGTATGACATGGTCCGGTTTGAATGAAGTATGCTCAGGGCTCTTGCCCTACAGTAATTTTCTGCAACCCACAGGACACTGCTGTTCTGAGGAATGGAGAGTGGCTTCATTCTTACGGCAACATCATGGCTGTATAGCCTAAGAGCATAGGCACCCCCTGCCCCCACCCACCCACGGGCCATCCAAAGCCATGTCTCTAACAGCACTTTGTCTCCTAAGAAGAAAGGCGTAGTTCTTCTTCCTTTCTTCCTCTCGTCCTCCTTCTCACCCAAACCGTGATCTCAGACCTTAGGAGTTACAAGTCAGTCATGTCATGGAGCTTCTATGAGATCAGTTGTCTACATTGGGGATGCAATCAAAATACCCTAAAAGAAGCCTTTGGAGTAGGAACTTGTCAGGGTCATGAGACATGCTTGGGTCGAGAGAGGAAATGTGATTACATGAAGAAGAAAAAAAGTAGAATACAAAGTTGCGCCTATTTCACAATGATGGCTACTGTTACAGGGGGCAAAGGCCAGAAGGGGACCCAGACCAATGAAAACCATTGGCTTGTAAGGGCTGTGGGATAGTGAGTGCTGGTTTCCCAAAATAAAATAAGTCCATTATGATCATGATTGGGGGGGGGGGCACTGATGTACATTAATTTAAAGAAATAAAATGTGAATAACATGGCAAGAGCAACTCAGAAAGTCAGGCTAGGAACCCAGGAAGATATACTGTACCAGTCTCTCCAAGGCTGATGGCAGAAAGGGCTTGGGGACAAGGGAAGTGTTTGCATCTGGTTATGGGCTGGGTGCCTCTCGGAGTGCTTTGTTTAGTCTTTGCCTTGGCCTCTCTACTAGCCAGTCTGCCCTTAAACCAGGGGGAGCAAACTCCTGATGCTGTCCAGGGCTTCCAGAAGCAGAGGCCTCTTCCCAGTTTGTCCACTTCTCTGTTGCTGCCCAAAGCTGGATTCTGTGTGGGGTGACTCTCTCAAGGCCCTGGTGTGATGAGCCGTTGAGTAGAGCTGTGTGAAGTAACACTCAGTGCTTTAGGAGCACAAGGCACCTTGAGCAGTGATTTGCTGTTTTATATGTGAAAACAAGAATCTAGATTTTTGGGTTCTGGTCCCAGTTTCCTCATTTTCTTGCCCTGTGATCCTGGTTTATTCTTGAAACCTTTAGAAAATGTTAAAGCTGTATTCACCTGTGAGAATATTTTTACTCATCACCTCATCTTATCAGAATGCAGACATAGAGGGAAGTTAACCTCTTTAGTTTAAAGTTTAGTTTCTTCAGTAAAATGGGAACATAACTGAGGCCTTCACTGGGAGTTTCCTCAGTGTGCAAATGGAATTGAGAACCTCATCTGTATGTTTGTGGAGTACTTAGACTGTGTTTGGGATGGAAGGTTGCCTCCTGTCTTGTGAGAAATCTTCAGTGGATGGGGAGTGCTAGATTTGGAACAGTCATCTGCATCCTACAATAGGGTGGCCTCTGAATGGATGCCACCCATCCCATTTCATTCATAGCTTATCTCTTTGGATTCCATTTGGCCATGTGGGTTGGAATTGTAGTTATGAGTGGATTATTTTTCCATAGTGTGTCAGAACTGTGTCACTAAAGACATGAAGCTAGTAAACAGTGTGGGAATCCTAGCAGATGAGCTGGGAGCATTGATACTGTAAATTTTTACTCAAGGCTGAGTTCGATTCACATAACAGGAAATCCCTGTTTCATGTGGGAGAGGAGATAGCACAGCCCCAGGGAGACCAATGAGGATCCAAAGCCCTGGCTTCGGATCTGCCACACACTGGTTCTGTGATGTCCACCTAGTTGGCTCACCCCTTTGCAGCTCAGGTTTTTCATCTAATAAATGTAATTACAAAATAGTATCAAAAGAAAACAAGATAAGGTGTTTGCAGTTAACTTCTATGATAGGGAAAATACTTTGGGGCATAAGAATCTTAATGGTTTCATATGTGTGCTATCTCAAGTCTGTTTGGGCTGCTATAACAAAACACCATAGTGTTTTATATACAACAGAAACTTATTTCTCACAGATATGGAAGGTAGAAGTCCAAGGTCAAGGCACTGGCAGATTCAGTGTGTCTTGCAGAGGCCAGCTTTCTGGTTTAGAGTTGGCTGTCTTCTCTCTGTGTCTTCACAGGGCACAGGGCACAGGGGAGCACTATTATCTCTTCAGCTCCTCATAAGGGCACTGTTCTCATTCATGAGGACTCCACCCTCATGATAATCACCTCTCAAAGGCCCCACCTTCAAATACCATGACAGTAAGGATTAGGGCTCACTGTATGAATTTGAGGGAGGGCACAAACATTTAGTTGTAGTATGTACATTGAGGAAACAATATTCATAAATTCTATCATCGTAACAATCTATACTAATAAAGCATAATATGCCAATTGACCCAACAGCCAAACAGCAGAATGACTGTCCAGACAACCTTCCAGACAACCTTCCGGACGAAGCCGGGGCTGCGAAGGCCTACTCTTGCACAAATTTCATGCATTGGGCCTCTAGTATTTTTATAACTTTACTAGAGGCCCGATGCACGAAATATGTGCAAGACTAGGGTCTTCCTTTCCCCAGCTGCTGGCACCGGCTTTCCTCCTGCACCCGGGACGTGGGCTTCCCTCCCAGACCTGGGCTTCCCTCGCAGCTCCGGCTTCATCCAGAAGGTCGTCCGGATGAACATCCGGTCTAATTAGCGTATTATGGTTTTATTATTATAGATATAGATAAACTTGTTTTGATTCTCACAATTAACATATGAGATAGGTACTATCATTTTCCTGTTTAATAGTGTGGGGAAACTGAGGGACCCTGGAAGTCAAGTCCCAAATCTAGTAAGTAGAAAAGCTGGGATTTGAACCCATGTAGTCTGGCTCCAGAATCCCTCCTCTTAACCACTCTACCAGTGTTCCAATAAATAAGCACAAATATGCTGGGAATAATATTCCCCACTAGATGTATTCTCATTCATTTGGCAACATGCAAAATTTGTGTGCCACACTGAAAGGAAACTAGGGTTGGGAAACGGAGCCCAAGATAAGGAGTTCCATGTTCAGTGGAACCTCAGTGCTCAGGGGATGCTTGGTGGTAGCTCTCCTTCTGAGCAGTGCCCAAGTTACATGTTGAGCCTCATGGAGACTGGCTGTTAATTCTTAGGGAACTCATGCTCTCTGGGACTTGAGGAACTGTGCCTTTGCATACCAGTGATATCACACACCACAGTTCACACTGCTTTGTCTTGATCTAGATGCAGACATCATTCCTTTCTATACAATATATAAGTCTGCCCCCTGGCTTTTCCAGTGTACACACACACACACACACACACACACACACACACACCACCCCTTTCTTACTGATTACAGCAAATGATGTGGAACTCTGAACTACCAGCTTTTCTGGAGGGTAAGGACTTTCCTCTTTTGACTCCATGGTGCTACAGACATCAAAAATGCTCAATTGAAGCCTGTTGAAAAGGTGAAAAATGGCTTTGTAGAAAGTGCCCAGATCTGTTTTCATGTATTTTTTATCAACCTGTGTGGGACCTATAGCCAGATACTAATTGGCTGAGAATTGGTAAAGTGTGTCACTGTGCACACCTGAGTGGGCACATTCTCTCTCTTGACCTCCCTCCTCTGTCTTCCTCCCTCCCATTTATATCCTCTTCTGCTCTTTCTCTCTTTCTCTCCTTCTCTCCTTCCTTCTTTGCACATCCTCCTCCTTTTTCTCCTTCTTTTCTCTTTAACCGCTCTGCCTCACCTGTAGAGGAACTGGAGGTCTAGTTTCTCACACACTGTGGTTCTCTATCTTTAAAAATAGAAGGAACCTCTCTCACAAGTGTAGAACAATTATTGAAATAATTATCTTGAAGGAACCATCCCATGCCCGGTGCACATACCCATAGCGAGGTGTAGGCATTGTAGAAGGTAGGTGGTATGCTGTGTCTACCCTGTCACATCCTTCCCAGGTGAGAGCTCAGATAATTTATTCTAAGCTTTCCATCTTCAGCTTCTCCACAGGAGTCCAGTGGAAGATGGTAGGACGGAGGCCTTGTCTGCAAAGTGTGTCTACTGGGAGGAGGACAAAGAAGGCATAGAGTTGGAGAAGGCCAATGCTGTTTTCAGGGACTGGGGCTCAGGGTTGTCCTGGTGCACATCCACCCTGCTCTTCCCGGCTAAGCAGAGGCCCAAGAGCTTTCCCCAGCCATGCTGCCTTGCAGAATGGTGTGCAGTAGAGCTCTGCTAAAGGAACTTATAGGAACTTACATCCTTATTCTGACATCAATGTGGTTGCACAGATAAAATTAGCATCTGTATTAGTAACGCCCGACCCCAAGAACCACGCAATTATCTCATGATTTTATTTAATGATTGTGCTCTTTTCAAAGCTCGTTGGGGTAATAATCTTCAGAGCATGTCCTGATTACATGTTGTACAGGCTCCATAACAAGTGAACTAAAAGGGCAATTCAAATCTAGCTCCAATTTAATTTCTAGCTTTTTCATTTCAAGACAACATTCTTCGTAGGTAATTTGTCCAGCATTTTGTTTTACATATGTCAGTGTTTACTCTTTTTTATAGTTTCCGTTCCCCCAGCACATCTCGTCTTTGATGGGAGCAGTGAAGATGAGAGAGCAGCTGTCCTGGATCTCCTTCACCTTGTTAATCAGGTCATCTCTCGAGCTCTATAGGAAATGTTTACTGTCTAATAAGACTGTGCAGGACTTGTGTGTAGAGCCTCAAGGTCCTTTCTAAATGGAAGGACAATTGCAGACACTTGTTAGCTGTGAGACCTTGGGCAGTCTACTTGACTTCTGAGCTCTGATATTCTTGCCTATGCAATGTTCCCACTTTATAGGCAAGGCCTGCTTCACAAAGTCTTGCTCAAGTGAGGTAATTCTGTGAGAAGTGTCTGGTCCATAGAGGCATTTGAAAGTCATTTTCTGGGTCTGTGTAGATGCCAGGTGTTCCCAGGTTGCTTCATAGTTGGGGATGCTGGGAACCTCCTAGGAAACCCTGGCCTCTTCGTGTTTTCTCTAGTTGAGAAGTGCAGGAGGGAGGGGAGAGCAAGTACTTCTGTGACAGCTAATTTACATCCTTCAGACCACTGTGATAGTAGACCAAGCTACGTATGGGAAAGGTGCAAGGCCGGGACATGCCACATTCATTGTGTAAAACACTAGTATTAGGGGACAACATGGGATATGTCCAGTGTCAGACTTTCTTGTCCAAAACAGCGTTAGCAGAGCACAGGAGAAGGACACCTTTGGCACTTATGATGTAACAGGCACAGGAGCCACAGAGGTGAGAGTGACAGTTGTTGGGAGGTGCAGGGGGTTTGTGAGAACTGGGGAAGGGAACTAAAGAGTAATCGTCCATAAAATGTGGTAAATATGTAAATGGAGGTAAGCAAAGGGTTCTGGAGGAGCACCCAAGGGTTGCCAGTTTTCCTTCCAGCAGATGGAGGTCCGGCTGCCCCACCTGAAACAAATATTTACTTTATATTTTAGGGAAACTAATTTTGGCTTTTAACCTCTCTGAGATACTGAAAAAAATGAGAACTTTGTAAAATTAGGAAAATATTTTTAAGTTTGTGGGTTCTAGTTCTGCCCATACCTACTTCATTAATTTTCTTTCTCTGCCTAGATTTTAAATTCTTTGAGCGAGACTTATATTTTTTAATTTATTTTCTATGAAATCCTCACTTGTAATGTCTGGTTTGTTTATTCATTCATTCGTCTTACTAGATTTATTGCACTGTGCGATAGAATCCACAAATTACCACCAACTAAATGTGCACTCTGGGCACTGAGTTCTATATACAGTAGGTATTCAGTTATTGCAGACTCGTCTAATAGTGTAAACAGTAGTCATTCGAGGCAGGTGCTGTGTAGAGGCTGGAAACTGTAGAGGATCAAGTGTGAGGGTGAGTCAGAGCTGGCAGTTGTGTCAAATATTTGGGTTCTGAACACCCATTTATGCCTCTTGCTGGGGCATCTACGTTTTCAACTTTCAGAGAAAACAAGGTCTTTGGAACCAGTGTGTTCTTTCAAACACTGCTGGATGCTGCCTGATTGTTTCCATTCTGGAACCAAGTTTTTTTTTTCTTTCTTTTCTTTTTTTTAAAGAAGTCTGGCTGCTTTGTTAAGATAAGAGACTGTTGTGTGAAAATTGCTGACTGAGAGCTCCCATTGAAGGCTCCTTCCCTTCCAGACCCCTGCACAGTTCACCCCCGCTGGCTCAAGTGGTGATGGGGGAGAGGGTTTGGGCCAGACTGCTGGAGCTTCTTTTCCCCCAGTCCTTCTCAGTCCTGGACTGTGGGGTGAGCAGGAGGTGGAGAGAGTTGGTGGGGCCAGGCCCTGGCCTTGCAGAGCCATGCTCACCTGGAGGCTCTTCAGCAGCTGGCAGTGATGTCACTGCCTCCTGGATTTGCTGCCCGTTTGCCTTCCTTTATGTCACCTTCTTTCCACTTTACACAATCCTTACATGAGGATTTGTTTATGTATTTAGTTTTTAATCACTTTATATGTTTTATCTATTAGATGACATTTTTGGTTCTGTTCTTAATGTAAAACACTTTTAAGTTTGTATGTTCTTTATTTGTGTGTGAACAGTACTAGAAAATATGCAGCTCTGTTTTGTTAAGTCTTCAGGAAAGATAATAGCATGAGTAGAATACTTTGTGCAAATTATGAATGTGCCTTCCTCTCCTAAGATCTGGAACAAGGCAGAGGTGTCCACCCTTGTCACCTCTATTCAAAATTGCACTGCAGGTTAAGACATTAAAGGCACCCTGATTGTAAAGGAAGAAGTAAAACTGTCTTTATTTGCAGGTGAATTGGGCCTGCATATAGAATATCTTAGGGAATACACACACACACACACACACACACACACACACACACACACACACATCACAAACCTATTACAACTAATAAGTTCAAACTTATGACATATGAGATCAATATAAAAAAATCAATTGTATATACTAGCAAAAGAAATCTGAAAATGAAATTACGGAAACAATTTCATTAAGAATAGCATCAAAATAAAATTCTCAGGAATAAACTTCAAAAATAAATGTAAGATTTGCACACTGGAAACTGTAAAACATTTTTGAGAACAAGTAAAAATCTAAATAAATGGAGCGGTATTTCATGTTTGTAGATTGGAAGACTCAATATTGTTAATTCTCCCCGAATTGATTTATAGAATCCCTATAAAAAATCCCAGCATGCTTTTCTGGGTAGAAATTGACAAGCTCTTCCTAACATTTATACAGAAATGCAGAGAACCCAGAATAAAGAAAACAATTTTGAAGAAGAAGAAAATAGAGAATTATACTTTTGGGCTTCAAAACTTACTACAAAGCTATAGTAATTAAGATGGTGTGTTACTGGTGTAAAGATAGATCAATGGTACTGAGTTGAGAGTCTAGAAATAAGCCATTACATTTATTGTCAATTGATTTTTCTGTAAAGGTGCCAAAGAAATTTAATAGAGAAAAGGTAGTCTTTTCACCAAATAGTGCTAGGACAATTGGATATCCACATGCCAAAAAATAAAATAAAATAAAAATCAATTCAAACCCGTACCTCACACTATACACAGAAATTACTAACTCAAAATGGATTGTAGACCTAAATGTAAAAATTGATACTAATCATCTAGAAAAAAAGTATAGTAGAAAATCTTCATGACCTTGGGTTAAGCAAAGAGTTCTTAGATATGAAACCAGAAGCACACCATGCCAAACTACTTTCCAGAAGGTTTAATAGCTATTCACTTGAGATCATCTCAATATACCCTTGCTAGCACTGATGATTGTCTTTTTACAATCTTGACTCACGCAGTGGGTGAGAAGTAAACACATTATTGAACTATATTGTCTTGTTCATAGTAAGGTTGAATTTTTAAATTTGATTAACCATTTGAAATATTACAACTTTTTGGGCTATTCTAGATCTGTGTCCTATCCTTTCCCAACCTACAAAACCTTTTGAGAGAAGATGTTTCCTTGAAGAACACAAGTCTGTAGGGCTTATTTGTTGAATTATACTTTTCTTGTCAACTGTGGGTCTAATGGGCATGACCATGGTAGATCCATTGTATCTTTTGTCCTGCAAAAAAAAAAAATAGTGTGAGTGACAAAATTTCAAGAAATGAGCAGCAGAATAGGAAGTGGACATAGGCCAGACTATTACAGGAATCAGGTGTGATAAAAAATTGTGTTGGTTCAAACTGCTTGGGTCCCAATTATGGTTTACTTCTTACCAGCTGTGCAGACCGTAGGCCCGTTATTTAACTTCATCAATTCCTTAACTTCATCTGCAAAATGGAGGTAGGAAAATTACTTCTCTCTTAAGGTTGTTTTGAACATAAAATGAAATACTGTATCTCATTTATTTCATCAAATTAAATAAGGTTTAGCACTGTATCTGGCATATATTAACTCATTATTAATTAAAATTGTTATAGATTGGATTCAGGTACCTGGACTTGGAGCTTGGACCATTGAGCTTCCTGAAGGGGGTTCTTCCAGGCATTCCATGTAGTAGTCTCTTCTTTTTCAAGTACAGATCAATTGAAAGGTGGGGAGCAAGGTCTTTTTGTTACTCCAGACATGATTTCCTTTGGGGCTGCTCTGCTCCCCATGGTTTGAATTCATAGAGGAACTAAAGGACAGGAGGGAATTTCTCTCAACTCTCTGACTCCGAGAATACCGCTGGGTGCTGGTGAGATGCCACTCATCAATTCTGTTGTTATTGTTTTTAGAGCTGTAAGCCTTCTGGATAGAATCCAGTGGATTATCTTGAGGCAGAAGAATTAAATGAGGTGAAGGAAAAGCATTTAGACTTTATTATTGCATTTATATAAAAGCGAACTTTGCCTGATCTTGCTTTAGCCCTAAATTTACATAGTTTGCCTCTATCTAGCCTGAGAGTGCTTTGCAGGCAGGAACTTTGCACCTTTTAATTCTCTGCATCTCCTAGGCACCTGCCTCACTGCTGAGCAAACATTAAGCATTCAGGAAATTCCGGGAATGTGCCTGGTATTTTCTGAGTTTCCAAATAGACAAAGTTAAGGAATCATACTTCTGTCAAATGACAGCCATACACATATTCTCATTTCGTACCCTCAACCATCTTTGGAGGGAGGATCAAAGAATGAGAGCACATATTATCCTTATTTTACAAGTAGAAAAATTAATAAGTAAATCACTTGCTAAAAATGATATCACTCTTAAGAGGGAGAGCAGAGACTTGCACTCAGTTCTGCTGACTCTAGCCCATAAAGTCATTCTGTTGCTTTCTACTGCTTACGTTGCAGATTGTCACATGCATCAGATATCGTCATTTCAGTGGGTTTTGTCCTAGTGATAGACCATGCATCCTACTTGCCTATTTTTAGGTTTGCAGGAGGAAGGAAAAAGTTTTGTCATCTTCAGTATATTGGAGAATGAAAAAAAAAATCCTAGGAGCAAAGGTATTGACTCCTGGCCCTCCCCACCCCAACTCTGAATAAACGGTTATGGTTTATGGATTCATATCGTATTTTGCCCTTTGTGCCAGGACAGCTCAAATGGATGCGTTTGTCACCACCCCTCCTCTTTTGGCAGGAGTTGTTGTCTCTCTAGCCAATGAGAAAATGACATTTCCTGGTAATGCAAAGTAGCAGTTGGCGAAAAGTTAGAAGAGAAATTGTGTGTGTGTGTGTGTGTGTGTGTGTGTGTGTGTGTGTGTGTGTGTGTGGTGTGTTCATGAATAAGAAATGGCCACAGTGGAGCCAGTTGTTGGTTTATTTGGCTGAAGAATGTATTTGCTTGCATTATGATTGTCACTAAAGATCTTTAAAAACCCCAGCTTGACTCTGGAGGGCCACGGGGGCTGCCTGCACTGCTCCAGGATGGAGATCTCTTCCTGGTGGACACTTGATTTACAAGTGCACTAATTATTCATTCTTCCTCCTTGCAGCCTGCTGAAACAATCGCCGGGCCGGGCTTGTTTGGTGCACAGTGTGGCGTCGGACAGCAGGCCTTTTTATGTAACTGATGGTGCTGTATGTTCATATTGTTCTTTATGTACTTATTTTATAGCTTATGCAGCAGACATTTGAGTCAATTAGCTTCTTGTCTTGCAAACTGGGCACTGCTGTTCTAGAACCAAGTGAGAAGGGTGTGTTCCAGGGCACCCAGGCGACCTCTCTCCTTTCTTTTTGTGCTGTGTGGGTTGGTTTCAAGTTACAGCATTTTTATTGGCTCTTCTTGGCTGAACCTTGGTTTCAAAAGCTGGCGTTTGGGAGTTGAGTTTCTTAAAGTCATAGCTTTTCTTTTTACAAAATCGAAGTCAAGCAATACACACGGTGGTGTGATTTCTTTTTAACTGATCTATGTCTTATAGTTCTTAGTAACCAAAGTACTAGTGAATAGTTTTTCTACTCAGAGTTCCTTCACTGATTACCAACACAGGCTTTCCTATATAGAATCCTTGTTTCTTCTTGCTTTGCTTTTGTCTGTATAATCTTATTCCTGCTTTATTTTTACACTTTGTCCTCATTGTTGCCTTGACCCTGTTTTGCTTTATTTTTTGGAAACTGCCTCAAATCTTTTTGGAAACAAGTTAGAGTATAAGTAAACTAGTTAAATTCTATTTTGAATATACCACAGACTATTTCTGTAGATGATAACATTTATGGAGCATAGATTAACTGTTCTAAGCTTGTGAGGGTTTTTAAATATTGGAAAAAAATTTACCAAAAAAAAAAAAAATGTCCTGCTTCCTCTTTTGTCTCCTTGACTGTGGTTTTAGCTCCCCAGCCTGATTAATGTTTCCAGAGATTGTGGACGTGGAGGCCCCCATGTCAGAAGAGATTCCCTAGAACAGTGGTTCCCAACCTTTTTTTGGCCATGCCCCACCTAAGCATCTCTAAAATCCTGATCTCCCCCCTTTCCCGTGACATATAATTCTTATTATTCAAAAAGTGAACTCTTATTCACGTGGAGCAAGCCTGAAAGGCCATTAACTTCTTCTAAACAAGCTTCCAAAGAACATGGCATCCATGAAAGAGAAAACTAAAAGAACGAAAGGACAGTTGAAGTACGAGGAAGAAATCAGTAAGAAATTGTTAAAATTGCCCTAACCGGTTTGGCTCAGTGGATAGAGTGTCAACCTGCGGACCAAAGGGTCCCAGGTTCGATTCCGGTGAAGGGCATGTACCTTGGTTGCGGGCACATCCCCAGTAGAGGGTGTGCAGGGGGCAGCTGATGGATGTTTCTCTGTCATAGATGTTTCTAACTCTCTATCCCTCTCCCCTCCTCTCTGTAAAAAAACAATAACATATTATTAAAAAAAGAAATTTTTAAAATAATAATATGAAGTGATATGAAAAATAGCAAATAAAGTTTCAAAACATAGGGAACTAAAATGCATAAATATGTCACAATATATATTTATATACTGTATACGAGGCCCCTAGAACCATAAGAAATGCAAAAAATTCACTGTTGATAACTCATTCTCAAATTGCCCCCCTGTGGGCTGTGTGCCCACGTTGGGTACCACTGCCCTAGACCAAAGTGCAGCAGGCAGGATTTTTATCCAGTGCATTTAGACCAATAGATTGTATGATTCTGCATGACAGTGACTCATGTTTACCCTAAATTCTCAGAGCCTGCTGTGGTACTTGGCCCCAGATAGTTAGTCAGAAAATTTTGAGAATGAATGAGCAAATGAGCCTACCCACGCAACCGCTCTCCCCCTCTGTATCAGCATCCCTTTAGCCTCACTGATCCAGAGATCTTCACCCAGCCCATTTGGTTGTGCCATATAGCTGGGTGTGCCTTGAGGAGCAGCTGAATTCTCTAAAGTAGTTGGTGCCAACTATTGGTTAAAGCACAAAGCATTGCTTACCCTAATATTTGTCTTTAGAGGGAAAATCTGAACCAAACAAAAGGATCTTAAGTTTGTTTCTTACTCTTGCTGACCTTGAACATTAATTATAGTGCTTATACTGATCCGCTAGCCAAATAGTTCTCATCCTTCATCCATTTATTGAGCATATTCTACATTCAAAGCTCCACTGTTAGCACAAGAGATGGAAAGGCATGAAGATGTGGAATGCTTCTGTGGACCCCTTACTACCCCAGCTGTAGAGAATAGGGATAAACTTGGCTGTTTGCAGTACAATCATCATGAAAGCTACAAGAGTTAGAGTATATTGAGCATGTGCTATATCCTGAAGATAATGCCTGGTGCCTTAATTGGAACCGGCTATGTAATTCATGAGACAGGACATGTGTTAGCATCATAAGACTGTTGAGGCTATCTTTCTTTCTCTACTAGAGGGCCCGATGCATGAAAAAGGTGCAAGAGTAGGCCTTCCTTCCCCTGGCTGCTGGCACCGGCTTCCCTCCGGCACCCGGAACCTGGGCTTCCCTCCAGCCACTGGCAGGCACCTGGGACCGGGGCTTCCCTCACAGCCCTGGCTGCATCTGGAAGGTGGTCTGGTCTAATTAGCATATTACACTTTTATTATTATAGGTAACCCTCACCACAAGACACGTAAGGCTTTTTAACTGAAGGGTTGGGCAGCAGAGTTAGTAGCTGTCCGTGAAACAGGACAAGGACGTTTCTGATTGGGAAGACCAGAGAAGTTTGCTGAGCTGGGCCTTGGAGGTGGAGAGATTGAGGGAGGACAGGTTCAAGGACATGGAGTCCAAGGGGGCATCAAAGAAAGGACCTTGTGGAGAGGCCCCTGTGTCATTAGGAAATAGAGGAACTTAGCCTTGCTGAAATTGGAGGAGAACATTGAGAGAGAGGTAGGTTGACAATGACCAAATAAAGAAAAAGAACATGTTGGAGACTGAGCTGTACCTCACCTCACTGTGCAGGTGAGGCCAGAGGACAGCCTGCAGAGATCCATAAGGGCTGCCAGTGGGGGTATCCTGATGGACAAAGTGGAATGAACAAGGGCCCAGAGGTGGGAAGACCCTGCTGTGTCTTATGGGAGTCAGCTTACTCTTACACATCTCTGCAAATCCCAAGATGTTCAGTTCCTCCAGTGACTTCTTGAGCATTTCTTTAATAAAAAGAAATACCTACTGTGAATTCTAAGACATTACTTTTTTTTCTGTTTTAATTTATAAGTCTCTTGGTGAAATCAGAACTGCTCATCTTTGTTATTTCTCTACTTATGTTGTATTTATTATATTGTGTCTACTTATATTGTCTTGGCAGGAAGTGGGCAGCCTCCCCTTGGCTGGTATACTTTATTCATTGGGCTTCCTGGGCCATTTGCTATTGCCCTCTAGGGTTGATGCCACAACCCTGAGTCCTGGCCCCTAAGGAAAACTCAACCCAAACTTGGCCACCCATATGAGCAGCCTAAGAATTGGCCTTTTCTCATCCTAGGCTGCTGAAGGGAAAGCTTTACCCAGTGGCTTCTGGGCATGTAGATCTTTATATTCAGAAGTTGGCAGGGAGTAGTGCTCAAGTGTCAGGACCTCATCTCATCTGGGAGAGCTGCCTCCCTGTCCAACACAGCCCAGCCCCATTTGTTCCAGGGTGTCTGCTGCTTGTGTATGTTTAATAAATAGGACCTAGAATGTGTTCATTGTTTTTTTAAAAATTAGCATGCATCTAATACACATAAATATATGTACACATAATATCTTTACACAATTATATGAATTATATGTATATTATATACTAATCTATATATATAAAAGGCTAAGCAATTGGCTGACCGGCTGACCAGCCAGTAGGTGTGATGTGCACTGACCACCAGGGGGCAGACGCTCAATGCAGGAGTGGACGAGCGACAGCAACTTTGCAGAGCACCCTCTCGTACTCCGGGACCCCTAGGGGGATGTCGGACTGCTGGTTTTGGCCAGATCCCTGCAGGCCAGGCCAAGGGACCCCACCTGCTGGAGGGACCCTGCTCACTCTGCAGATGCCCTTTGAGCCCTGGTGCTGGTCCAGGTAATGTCTGGCCCATCTCACCCAGTTCCGCCTCACCAGCCACCTTCTAATTAATTTCCTTTCAATGTACACGAATCCGTGCACTGGGCCTCTAGTTATAATTATAATTAACATTTTATGCATGCATGCCCTAACTTTAGTTACTATTTGTGGCCAGTGTAAAAGCAGAAAACAAGCCAGAAGTGTCAGGAGAGTGAGTGTGGCCCCCTCACCCCCACTGGGTCTCCTTCCCTCCACTGTCCTTTCTCTAGCTGAGCCTTCTGCCTCCTCCCTGTCATCTGACTTGGAGCCCCAGTGCTGGGGAAGGTGATGGCCTCTCTTTCCTCCCATCCTCCTGTTGTATCGTCCAGTTCCCACCATTTAGTTTTACAAATGAAATATCTGGCACATGAAGCTCTCTCTGCCTGAAATCCCCCTCCTGCCAGCCCCCTTTCAGTCACTAAATTTTCCGATCTCTCCTCCACGAAGCCTGCCTTGTCTGTTTTTCTGCCTCCTACCCCTTTCCAGCTTGTCCTGTCTAAATCTTGTCCTTCAGAGCCTGTCCGAAATATCAGTCTTTCCGTGGGTCTTTTTCCTGCACAGCCAGCCCTTCCCTTGGCCCCTCTGCCACCTGAAGACTTTCTCCATTCCCTGAATTCCCCCAGTGCCCTGAGCTGATCTTAGATCTGCCTTGTTTACCATTAATTGGGTGCTTATTCCCCTCAAACTCCTTGAGGGCTGGTGCTCTGCCTCATTATTTTCGTGTCTCAAAAATCTTGCTCTTAGACAGTCAAGAAATATTTGTTTTTTGTGTTGTTGGTTTTTTTAAAGCAAAAGGAAATTTTGTAAAGTCTCAGTTTGTCTATGACTATTTCAGTTGGCTTTAAATGTTTAAGTTTCATATTGTGCTCATTGTTTACTTATTTCTTACTGAAATGTGCCACTTTATTTTAAATAGAAAGGGAATATTGGCCCTTCTAATTGATATGCCCGGCCAGAAATTTAAAGCTTCCAACAGGTGTAAGAGGTAGGAAACGTCCCCTGTTTTAGTGCCTGTGGGATAACTGATCCTCGAGCAGTGATGTGGCTTGCCCCGAGGCACAATGAGGAATCCAAAGATTGCAGATTCAGGTTCACATCTCTCCATCTTCTTCCATTGAACCACACTCCCCACTCCCAGTAATGATTTAGCTGGTTACTATGTACACACAAAATGCATTAGGTTGAGAGTTGTATTTGTTTACAATGTCAAGCTCTGCTTGTACATCCTGGATCTTCATAATTTGGGGGGCATATGAAGGACTGTCTATCCCTAAATTAAAAGCAAGCAAATGAACAAAACCCGAGATGGAACATTGTCAGAGTTGGTCAATTCCATTAATCTAGACACTCAACAAGGGTTATAAATGCAATATTGATGGCCAGAAAAAAAATAATCAAAAGTGTTTGGTAAATCATCCTCAAAGCCAGACTACTTATCAGTAGAACAAGAGAAAAGTAGTAATGTTCCCAAGGCTGTGTTTAATCTATATATTCTCGGCAAGACCTTATTTCCCCCCTTTTTCTGTTGAGTTTAAGGTTTCCTTCTGGTTCTTGCACTAATTGTTAATAACTATACCGTCGTCACAGCTCAAAACTTTCCTATCGACACTTCAATCATTTTTAAAGATCTTGAATGTTCAACCTGCATAAAGCTAACCTATTGCACTCTTAAAATTTAAGGACCCCTTGATTCTCAGTGAATGCCCCAGCTACTGGATCATGAAAGCATTACCTGGTGCCAAGGGCATGATGCAGTGCACTCATTCCTTTTTAACAAATAATAAGAAGTTTGACTTTTCATTTACACATCCTGCCAATTGCTAACAAGTTTCCATCTCGTTCAAACACCAGATTGATCCTAAGAAATTGAAAATATTGATTTAACCCTCTGTCTGATTTGTACTGCAGGCACCTGCTAGTGCAGTCTTAGCACATTACAATTGCTTGGCTGTAATTCCTCAGGGGACCACTAATAACTACCACATCTGTCTTTTCATCTTCCGAAATTATGCTAGCAGTTGTCCAAGTCAATTGTGATTCATTTGATACTGCTCTCCTTCAAGACATATTGCAACCAAATAGACTTGCTCACCAGTAATATATCTGATGACATAGTTAGTTCTCGTTAATTGACAGAATGATTCAGGCTTTTATGGATGGCATTAATTGGTCCCTTGTGTCCATGCAATAATTGACCAGACAGAAGAAGCAGCATTAGCTTTCACCCAGTCAGGAGAGTTTTGAGATGAGGTAAATGTAGTAAGGATGACAAAATGTCTGTATTTTTAATCAAGACTTTATCAATGAATTGAAAAAAAAGGTTTAGGGGGAATGCAGATCATCTTAATTATGAACATTGCATTTTCTAGCCCACAGAGATGTGCTAAAATGCAAGTCTGCCTCCCCCTGGCCTTCCTGTGCAGAAATGTTGAAACACAGAGTATAAGTTGAATCTAATATATGCAAAGCAGGAGATTGCTGTACCTTAATTAAGGTCATGAAAAAAAAAAAAAGAAATATAAAGAGCTCTTTTTGACACACATCATTAGTAACCTAACAGACTAGGCACATAAAATCTGAAAATGTGGAAATTTCTCACCTCTTACTTAGAGAGTAGGTCACACCTCCAGAATGTTTGGGTAAGTTGTCTCATCTTCCTGAAATTTAAATTTACTCCTGTCGCTGTGCTGCTGAAAAAAGCTTTGGTTGGTTTCCTTTTTTGCACAGGGTAAAGATTCTCATGTATAAAAATGTTCACAACCTGTTACCACTGTTTATTCCCCTTACTCTTTTAGTTGCACAGAATTAGCTGGTAGTTCCAAGATCTAATACTATAGCTATTGTGAAATTCCCGCTCTTTCTGGCCCAAACCAGATGGGCAGCCTCCTCCATGGTGCTTACACACTTGGTTCCTGGTTTCCCCAACTAGACTTTGAGCTAACCTTAGGCAAGGGCTGCATCCGTGTGCTTGACATCTGTAATTACCTAAGGACTTAATAAATATTTGTTGAATTGCATTGCAATCGTTTCATCTTGGAGAATGAGAATTTAAAGGTTTAATTCAAGAAAGATGAGTTGGATAAAATTAGGTGTTAAGCAGTATGTCTCATAGCCAGTGTCAACAAGTGGCTGGCAACCAGCATTGGGAGATAATTACAGTTTGGTGTAAAACAAGCCATTTGAAGTGTGAAAGATAAATTACCCAGCTCACATTTGGAGAGGGAGGGGGGTGAGGTATGAGTTATGCAGAATAGGTTTTCTAGTGTGTGATTTAGAGACGAGTCATCCTTTTTAGGGCATCCGTTACTTAGGCTGGACAGTGGCTGGAACAGATCTTCACGGAAGCTTTGGACTTGGTGAACATCTGACATAGCCTCCTTTTAAGGGCAGTGCAGCCTGACTAACCAGGGCTCATATCGCAGCTCAGCTCTGCTGTTTAGTAGCTGTGTGCTTTGAGTGGGCCCTTTCACTGCTCGAAGGCTCAGCTTCCTCACCTGTAAACTGGGAATAATACCTGTCTTGTAGGACTTGTGTGATAATGAAGATAGATATTTGGGAAGTGTTGTTGCACAGTGGCTGGTACACAGTAGGTGCTCAATAAATGGTACCTGTTACTGATATAAAATATGTTTTGATACTTCCTTCTCTGAGTTCAGAAAGGTGGAGATTAAATACAGTGTGTAGGTAGAGAAAATGCTTAACGGTTTGTGATTTTTTTTAGCCCTGTCTCTAGTTGCATGAGGCTGCCTTGGTCTCTGTGAGGTTATCTGTAGCTTCCACAGGACTCAGGACATCGTGTTATAGTCCAGAATGTAGCAGAGGGAGGCAGCAGCAATGTGCCAGCACACCAGCAGTGAATATATGTAGTATCAAATTATGTTTTTAGTGTGTTTATTTGTGGGGGGTTTTTTGTTTGTTTTTATCTTTTACTAGAGAGCAGCATACCTGCCATTGTGATAGACAATATTTGATTATCACTGCTTTGGGATAGATTCCTGGTGATGCCAATAGTTTATTACCCAATCTAGGTCTGGCATTTTATACTTACAGAACATTTTCATATTTGTAGAAGAGTAAATGTGTTTGGCAGTGAGATTACAAATGGTGACATTTATACAAACAAACCTTGGCTGCTGACTTATGACTGGCCCAGAAGTATGTATTAGTTTTCTGTAACCTGTAGGTTTAGAAATGAAGGGGGGAAATCTTCTCTGCAAAGAGGCAAACTCAAGAACCTCAGCCTGGGATAGATACTTGGGAAGTGTGGACTCGACTGACACAAATAGCTCCAAATGAAAAGGGTTGGCATGGAATAGGTTTTTCAATTGTTGGATCGATGAATGTGGTAAAATTTATACAGACAAACCTTGACTGAATGAATGTCTTCATGCTGCTTTTAAATTAATTTTACTTGAAAGTAATAATAATCTGTGATAACAAGCAAAGGGCACTGAATATAGGGTAAATGAGGTCCATCACGTTCTCCTAACCCAGTGATGGCGAACCTTTTGAGCTCGGCGTGTCAGCATTTTGAAAAACCCTAACTTAACTCTGGTGCCGTGTCACATATAGAAATTTTTTGATATTTGTAACCATAGTAAAACAAAGATTTATATTTTTGATATTTATTTTATATATTTAAATGCCATTTAACAAAGAAAAATTAACCAAAAAAAATGAGTTCACACGTCACCTCTGACACGGGTGTCATAGGTTCACCATCACTGTCCTAACCCTTAACTGGGATCATTATATCATGGGAATGTGAATTCAACTGGGAGTAGAGTGGGAGCTTAGTAACTTTGGAACCTATTGGACTTTCTGGGTAGAGCATGTGGGATCTGGAAAAAGAGGTAATAGCATTGTGAAAAGATGTAGAGATAGCAGGAGAATGATAGAAGAAAATCATTGGTTTCTGCTAGGTTGGGGGAGGCTAAAGTGGATGACATCTCCTTCTTCCTTTTAGCATCTCGGAACACAGGCTGTCATTGGTTGCAGTCTTTCTCTTACAGTTGGATAGATTTTTGTGGACCAGTCTTGCGTTTCTGAGCTCACCAAGATTTGGTGGGCCAGCTGGAAATTAACTCTGCACATTGTCTCTCAGGGAAAGTTTATACCACCTTTCAGTTCCTGTCTACACACCGTGGGAAACAACCCCTACAAATTTCTCTGCCTTAAGAGTTATTTTAAAAAATCTTCACCACGTTGTGGACGTAGTGCCGTACAGGTGGAAAGCCATTACCCATTTGTCATAGAAGAATGAGTAGGCCTATTTTTCTTTGACAAAGATTGCCTTTGAAAAATGTTGTATTATGAACTGCAGTTTCCTTAAATACAACTAACTCCGCCTTAATGTGTGCTTCTTTTTTTATGTTCAGCAACTAAGCCCAAGTTAATTAATGGCTGTGCATCCCATAGCGACTCTTTCTCCAGCCAGGCACATACCCTAGTGCATAAAGACAGCCAACGTAATTAACTTACTTTCTATCCATAATTATCTTGAAATGAACTATTTATAATGTCCAAAAGTTGACACTGCAAGGGTATCCTAAAATCTGTCTGAGTAAAAGGGGCCAGCATGATTGGTTCCCCTCTCGTTCCCCCTCTTTGATTACTTAGCTATTAATATGAATAGTAGTAACTCCCATCGTGGTCTATGGCTGCTTGCCTAAAATGATTATTAATTTCAAGATTTCTTATTTGTTATTTCTTTTTTCAAGATATGGTGTTTGTTTTTGTGTATGTGTGTTTTTTTGTTTTGTTTTGTTTTGTTTTTTCATTGAGCCCTTTACCCTGTGTGAGGCGCTGGGCCCTCAGGAGCAGACAGGACAAATGTGGCAACTATGACTTTAGTCTTTGGAAGCTACAGACACATTGTGTTAGTTTGCTAGGGCTGCTGTAACAGAAGACCACAGATTGGGTGACTTCTATAACACATTTTTTTCTCACAGTTCCGGAGACTAAAAGTTCAAGATTAAGGGATCAGCAGGTTGGTTTCTCCTGAAGCTTCTGTTCTAAGTTTACAGATGGTTCCCTTCTCACTGAGTGGCCCTGCTCTGTGCACTCCCATCTCTCGTGTCTCTTCCTCTTCTTCTTTGTTTTTTTTTTAAATATACTTTATTGATTTTTTTACAGAAAGGAAGGTAGAGGGATATAGAGTTAGAAACATCGATGAGAGAGAAACATTGATCAGCTGCCTCTTGCACACCCCCTACTGGGGATATGCCCGCAACCAAAGTACATGCCCTTGACCAGAATCAAACCTGGGACCCTTCAGTCCGCAGGCCTACGCTCTATCCACTGAGCCAAACTGGTTAGGGCGACTGTCTTCCTCTTCTTATAAGGACACCAATCATATTTGATTAGGGCCTTGGTGGAGATGCAAATTGTCATAGAAGTAGGAATTTTTGGCCAGGCAGAAAGTGAGGGAAGAAATATCTTGGGCTACATGTTTGAAGGTCCAGAGGACATGAGGGAGAATGTCAGGGATAATTCAGTGTGACTGAATTTGGAAATATTTGCTTTCTTTCAGCCTTCAGTTCGGATGCATGTGCACATAAATTGTAGTCTGTAATAACATCAAATCTATAAACTCAGTGCATTGTGTCCTTGGATCTGTGAGTGGTGTTCAATGTGAAAATAGGATGAAATGCCTTTTACCTGTGGAGGGTCAGGGACTGACTGTGTAGGCTCCAATCCATATACCTGTGTTGCTGTTTGGGTTTCTCAGCTACCCTCTCCTTTACCACCTACAGGTGCTACTTCTGTGCAGGCGATTGTTTGACAGGTGGGCATAGAGGTGAGATGGATTGCCCAAATGAAAAGGAGGAGACTAAGGAAGGGGGGAAACCCCACCCATATACCTACCACCCAGAGCCAGCCTGTTAAGCATTTTTAATATTTCCTTCTTGTGCCTTTACTTTTATTTTACAAAGTGTGATCATCCTATGTTTTATCTTACTTTCTTAAAACATAAGCCTTTCCTAGTAAATATAATTTTAATGCCTTTTTAATGTTCTACTCAGAGAGAGTTTATTTAATAATTCCTTATTTTTAGTTGCTTAGTTTGTTTCTCTTTTTTTTCATCATTAAGATAACTGTGACCACAACTCCAATACTCCATATTATACCCCTAAATTATTTTAGGAGCAAAGGCTATTTTAATAATAAAATTGCTACCCCAAAGGGTTGAATCAATATGTCAATATATAACTACAGAACACTGTAGGTGCCCACCTGGGGCAGACCATCTATGCCGTGGTAGATGACTCTATGGGGTCAAGCAGGGAATCAGAACGACAGCTCTGCCACCTTTCATGTTTGAGCCCACACTGTGGGCTTGCTCCAAATTAGTCTTTTTACTTCCTCTTATCTTTGCCACATTCTCAATCTGGTTAAGAGAAGATACTTCCTTCTTTCTCTTCAGAGGAATTTCAGAATCTATGGGATTTTGAAAACAATACTGTTACCCCATGACATACAGCATATTCCTGTGAATCCCAAGAACAGAATTTCTGGATTCTGGGTTAATATGAGACCTCCTTTTGTGAAACTTTAAATACATTCACGAAAAATGTGTGATGGACAGGATTTCACTCTTGAGGGGCACTTGGAACACTGCACAGCCCATGGATAATGTTGAATATGGACAAAGCTGTGTGGCGTCCACGAATATTTCAGGGCCTCTCATGCTTTAAGGGAACTAGTCTTGATATTTTGATTATGTGATTGTGATCAAAATAGACTCAGGGGCCATAATTCCAAATATATCCAGATAAGCTTTTTTAGTCTAATTAAGAAGAATTTTGGATTAAATCCTGTTGGAAGCGGAATTAAGGGCCCATCATATGCATTTACTAAATGTTGATGAGATGCACGTCAAAGGTAAGTTTTAACATTTAAGAAAAAAGCTGTTAGGAAACCAAGGTTTATTGTAGAGTGGTTCTGAAATGAGCACTGCCCCAGAGTCAGGAGTCCTCAGCCCTTCCCAGCTGTAAGCTCACCAGTGGCGTGGCCTTAGGCATGTCTTCTGGCTTCTCTTTGCTTTAATTTTCTCATCTGTAAAACAAGTTTCAATTATTGGATGAAAATATCCCAGAAGTGTCTTCTAGAGCCAAACATTTCTGACTCTTCAAAACCTCTGAGAAAGTTTCTCTAAGTCCAGGCATTATGGCTACAAATATTTTGATTGTTTGCATGTTGGTTTTAGTGATAATATTTTGTAATTATGAGCTTTGGGTAGATGAGAAACCACACACATGGCATACAAGGGTCTGTCAACAGAAAATCTGTGTGGCTCGAACTGGAGAAATGGAGTTATAAATTTCTCTTGACAGAAAACATGTCATTACACAAGCAACTTGTGAAAGACCTTTGAGCATTGCTGTTCAGAGTCTTGGGAATATTCCCAAATAATGTGTTGTTGTTGTTTTTTTATACTTTTCTCCCAACTTATTTTTTAACTTAAATGTTAAGCTTTAGAAAGAAATATTAAACACACTCTGTGTATATTTCTAATCCATTCATTCAGTCAGCATTTATTGATCATCTATATACTAGGTGGTATCCTGGAGGCTGGGGGTAAAGGAAATGATAGGAAAAAGCCCCTGCCATCTAGTACCTCAAAGACTAGTAGAGAAGGTGGTTGTGGAAACAAATGATCATAAAATGTGGTGGGGCTATGAGAGCATGGAGAACATAAGGAGCATGATCGGCGAATCACTAATTGTGGGTCATGGAAGGCTTTACTGAAAGAGGAATAGAAGTTTGCAGGTAGCAACAAGAGTTGGCAGTCTAGGTGTTGGGAACTGCATGTTAGAAAGCCTAGTGACATTTTGAGTAAGATCACTCTGGTTGTAACCTTAAGGAAGAGTTGCGGGGGGATGGATGATAAGAAAGCACTTCTGAGGCTACTTCAAAATATCAGAAAATGATGAGGGCAAAGGCAGGGAGGGTAGAGGTGTGGATGGATGTGGGAGATGACTATTCATGCAGTTGAATGATGTTGTAAGGATTGCATAAGGGGAAGCTGTGCATGATTGTAGAGTCTGTAACTTGTGGGAGTTGGTTGGATCGTGCTTGAAACTCCCTGGCCATGGAGTGATCTTTGGATCTTCAAATGTGACATTTTTTGCTGATGTAGGAACCTGCTGCCCTTTTGGTGAAACTTTTAGAATCAATGACTAGAATTAAGATGTGATAGCCAGAGATGTGCTGGTAAATATTTTAAACCACAGACACATACATATGCACACATATGTGTTGATTAAAATTTTTGCTAATATAAAGCACAAATGTAGCACACAATTTACAAATGCTAATAAAATAGACTATGCTTTTTATTGTAAATTCCATATAGTCAATTGATTTTCATCGCATAGTTTCACTGGTTTATTTTTTCCTGAACTCTTGTATTCATGGCCAAACTATGTTTGCAGCTGACTAGAGATTGTATGTATCCTGCACCCCCAGCATTGGCATGTAGTTGTAAGAATGTGGGCCCTAACGCTTCACCTCCCATACTCTACAAAAGGGCTGCTGGACACAAGCCCACACATTGTCAACACTCTCCTGGACCACACACCATTCTGCTTTGGGATTTTGTTTCCTTTCATTCCCCCACATCCTAGGTCAGCGTTCAGGCATATGAGACAGCTTGAGTCATGTAAATCTAAAAGGATCCATGATCTTTGGAACCCCTTTTGAGAACCTGTGTCACAGAACAAGAGTCATCCTAAATCAAACTGATGGGTGGGTGGGCAGCACAAACAATCACAAGTACTTTTGCATGCTTATTATAGTATGTAATAGATGTGATTTAATGTGTCCCAGGACATAGCCTCCTACTCTCGTCGTACTTGACCTTCTTTCTCCAGCAGTTGAAATGGTTGACTTTCTTAGCTCTCTTCTTTTAACTTTTATCTATCCTTGCCTTCCATATTATTACTGGACTAAGTACATCTCCCTTTTCTGTTCTCAGCCTCCTCTACTGATTCATTTTCCTCTGCTCAACCCTCAATTCTCCCCAGCTCTCTTTTCCTTTTATACTTTGCCTGGGTGTGATTTGTTGCTCTCAGGGTTCAAAGCAATAGGTTGACTACTAGACTTGTGTCTCCTGCTTAGCCCGAATCACTTCATCTCCAACCCTGCACACCCAGCAGCTTGCTGGGTGGCTCCACATGACTCCTTTTGTGCCCTCAAATTTAAATACCCAAAATGAAACGTGTGTTTGTCATGGGATTGGGGAGTGCTATATATTTTAATAGGTGTATCCAGCTGTCTGCAGATCTCCTCAAGGATAGAGGGGCCCCATTTGCACCAGAAACCTCTAGAACTTCGTCATTAACTAGTCGTTCACTTTAGGGAAAGTTATTAACTTTGTTGAGCCTCAGTTTCCCCAAAGGCCTAATACCTTTTAGTGCTATAAGGTATAATGCTACACACCTGAATCCTAGACCTGGGCATCAGGGTGCCCACAGAGGATCATTTATGTCATGAAAATAAAAATAAGTAAAAGTTGAGAGCTTAGAAAGACTACTGCATTTTTTTCTGAGGTAGGAAAATGAGATATAATTTTCATATTGAGGGAGTTTATATGTACACTAGTGGCCTGGTGCACAGATTCGTGCACATTGAAAGCAAATTAATTAGAAGAAATATTTTAATATCACTATTCGCCCTTTCTCTATAATAAAATGTCAGAAATGAAAGAAAATTAGTAAAATGTATATGAAAATAATATATAAATTGATTAATAAATAATAATAGCATGATATAACAACAACAAAGACATGATATAAAAAAAGACATGATATAAAACCAACATTGATAAAAACAATGACTGATAAATTTATTAAATTTATTCTTATATCTCCCTGTATACCACATTAAGAGTAAAAACAGTTTCAGAGTGCTTGACTAATTTCCCTGGTGATGAAGTATTTACAACTTTAACTTTAACGTCACTCTCTTCGAACTTGAGAAAAAGCAACATATAACTGACCATGTCCGAAAATGGGTTCAGGTAGGAATATTCCTACTCTGTCTAGATTGGTGCCAGTGAGAGCTTTATATGTATTGCGCATGTACCAGTCAATGTTTATTTTTAAGTTGCCAGTGCACGTCATATCTACCAGCAGGTCAGTTGGTTGGACAGACAGATGGTTGGTCACTTAGCCTTTTATATATATACATGGTGGCTCCTTATATGTGACCTCATGAGTGGAATAAACTTAGATCTGCAATGGCTTTCTGAGTTCTGGTAGATATTTGATTGCTCCCCTAGGAAAGTAACTTTATGGCTTTTACAGAGAAAGTTGTACTGGAAATTTACTTTCCCTGTCCTTCAGCTGGTTTGTCCCTGAGCCAGACCTCTCTGAAAATCGAAAAAGAATACTATTTTTTCTTCTCAAGTTATCAGTTGTAGCTATCAGGAATTTGTTACTGTCTGCTAAAGCCTTTTAGCATGAAAACATGCTAAAGACAGTGCATGTGTAAGAGTGTTATGTGGGAAGTTATATTATGGGGATGCAGAGGAGAACTTAAAACTAGACTATTCTTATGTGAAAGGGGAAAAAAAGGAATGGAATTAAAAAGAAAAATCCTTAAAATGATGTAGCCCCCGTGGATCTTTTTCCCACTACTTCATCTCTTATACTCCGTGAGGTAGATAGATGCTAGCTCTGTGGGGACAGAAGTGCTGCCTCTGCCTTTCCTCGGGGCATACTCCGAGTCGTGCCTGTCATAACGGGTGCTCAGAAGCCACTGGCTGCAGAGTGTCTCTTTCCTCTTCTCTCTCAGCACAGCTCTTGAGATAGCGGAGATGGATGCTGGTTACGAAGTGTGTTCCAGCGTTAGCATACAGATTGTACTTATCCTCCTTAATCATCTTTCCCCAAGTGAAACTGTACGGTGAATGTTAGGTTTGTGTTGTTCTTGGAGAGGTTGGCCCTTCTTGTAGCTACTTGCATTTGCTGGGAAGTATGCCATCTTCCTTTGGTTTGGACTGTGGAGACGGCTCTTTCAATGTTCAGAGAGAAATAGAAGGTGGAGGATCAAAGGACACGGGTGCTTTCTGGAGTCCTCTGACTGTGTTTGGAAGAAATATAAAAGTAGATAGATCTCATCACAGTATTATAGCATTACAAGGTATTAGGCCTTTGGGACACTGAGGCTTGACAAAGTTAATAACTTTCCCTAAAGTGAGTGACTAGTTAAGGGCAGAATTCTAGAGTCTATGTTTTTCCACACTTCTCTGTTCATATGGAGGCGTCTGGAAAGGCCTGTTTTGAAAATGTTTGATGACTCTATGAAGTATAAACCTCAGGTTACATACGGTAAAGCAGTGTAGTCTGTGTTCTTCAGAATTCTGGTGAGCGGCTGATCCCAACCCCTCAAATCATTTCTGCAGAGCAAAGAAAACACAGTCAGACTAATGTTAATCATGGGAGCCTATAACAATGATCTATAACTTGTCATAACACATTATAATATTACAGAAATATATTTAACTCACAGAACAGTCTCAGGGGGCTCTTAACTCCCTTTAAAACTATGCTCCAAGCCTCTGTTGTAGCAAGATGGAGCTGCAGCGTTCTCTGACACTGCCAGGCCACTTTCATCCAAATCAGCCTAAGAAAATTCCTTTTGAAAACCCCTGCACAGTCTCCTCTGCTCAAAAGTATGTTTCCTTTTGTCGGCACCTGGAAACAGGAAGTTGAGATTTGAGGAGAAACCTTTGGTGGTTGTGCATTAAGCTTGCTGGAGACTTGGAGTCTCTGTTGCCACGGAAACCACACAGGCTGCCTTATTTATTAATGGCGGCTTGGTGAACTTCCGGAGGTACTCCTGCCCTGTCCTGCAAATCATTCTAGAGAAATGCAGGTTGACTTTTAAGATATTTCTCTGTCATTTCTCAAGCATTCCCTCCTGAGCCCTCAGGAGCTCCAGAAAATTGCCCCTATGCAGTTTCAGAACCACTGATTTTTTTATCTGGCAAGCGTGTGTGAAGGCCATTTCCTCACTTTCATGCTTACTAGTAAATCATGTTTATGCTTGCCTGCCTTGTTCAATAAGTGACTTTTTATTGTATCGCCTTTAAGAGTTATATAGATTTAAAATAAAGCAAGAGGGGATGGAAAAATTAACTATTCAAATACATTGAAAACCTTGATAACTGGCCTTAAGGGAGTCATACGTTTCTAAGCCTTTCCTTAACTTTAAATATTCCAAACTTGGTTCTTTTTTTATCCAAAAGAAAAGGTTCATTTCTTTTCACTCCAGAAAGATACTTTCAGAAGATGTTTTAGACAAATGTTCTTTAAGTATAATTTCACTAAACTAATTCTTCCCTGCCAGGCATATTAACAGTATTGGAAATTGCCTCCAGGAAAAAAAAAATCTTTTTTCCAGCTAATTGTTTATCTGGAAGGATGCAAATGGTGGTTTTAAGCCTTTAAGTCATCCATCATGCCTGGCAGCCTCTTTTGTCTCATTGTTGAGTTTGAGCCAAGTGAGACTCTTTCTTAGTCTTGAGAGGAAGGTACAGGGGTCTGGTTCTGCCAAATCTATGTTCTCTGGGAGTCTGAGCCCTGCTCTGAAGGAAGGTAATGTAGACAGACCCACAGGCCCCCTTGAATTGAGGACGATCATGGATCCTCATTTTCTGATGTCACATTAAAGTAAGAAGTAACTGTATTCAAAACAGAAGTTCAGGACTTGTTCCCTCAGTTCTTCCAGTGTCTGTGAATTGCTGTTAGTTTTTAAATGCATTTTTGTGGACGTAATAAAATACTGTTTATAGTCAGCTACAAAGTAAGTAATTACAATGCGGCGAATGAAATTCAATATAACTTTGTCGTGGTTTTTTGAATTTTAATTAAACCAGTTTTAGAGTAAATTATAAATGCTGCTGCTTTTGTTGTGACAAGTGACATTGACAAAATATTAATCTAATGGCTTGTTATTCACAGAAGCTCAATGTGTTCTCTAGTCTACAAGCTTTGGGTGTTTGTTTTGTTTTAATGTTCAGTGTATGTTTTTAAAAATCCAGAGAGAAGAATAAAGTTTTAAAACCACATGAAATAAGAACTCCATGTATGGAATATTCCATTGTTGATATCTTGCCAACCACAATTGCGCGTGTCTCATTTATGGCACTGAAACCTTTCTTTTTTTTTTAACCAGATGTCTCTGTGGTCACTTTTTTGGTATCGTGAAAACTGAAGCTGGGATAAATAACCAACTGTTGACTCCAGAGTCTAATATTAAAGGAATAATCAACCCATGTTCCTATTAGATCATTTCCCTTTTATTTTACTTTGTACATTACCTTGTGGTATTGCTTAAATATGGTATTTTGTTGGTTGTGTTTCCCTTTTATAGCTAAATTATCCAAGTTATTTTCTTTGAGGATTCTTTTAACTTGAATTTTATATAATTATCTGTAAAGACTTTGTATCTCCTAAATATATTAGATATTCAAAAACTCTGGGGTTATTTTTGGTCAATTTATTTGCTTTCCCCCATCATGGTTTAAAACTTTTATTTGTTTTTACATTTTGGTGTTTAAAATGGATGTAAAAAAAATTAATTACAAGGTCTTTACGTTACTCCTGCGTTTAGTTTTTAACAAGACAAATTTTACTCGAAGGGTTAAATCTTTATGTTCTGTTTCTCTCCTTTTACTCTTCAAAGCTGACCTAGAATCCAAAGGTTAGAGTAAAATCAGTTTTACCCCATAGCTTTTTCCTTCAATGGATTAGAAATTCCCATTTGAAAAATAGAGCCAATTAGTACTCCCTGTGTTGTGTGTGAGTGTGTGTGTGTGTGTGTGTGTGTTGGGGGGGGGTGATAAAATCACATTATTTATTCAATTTCCAAGTATGATTGTTGCCTGTATTTTTTACTCAGGGATTAAATTGTCGTCACCACCACCACCACCACCACTATCAGATTCTGGGGGGTAAGAGTAGAGAAGGTGCGAGACGGTTGTAGACATCCAAATATGACAGCAGAATAATCTCTGCAACAATATGGCAGTGGAGCATTTGCTGACTTCAGAATGCCAGATCAACCCCAATATTTTTTTCAGGGATGCTAAACCTCTTGTAACTGCTAAATTGGATTTGTCACTGAATGAAGTATCAGCTGCTGTTGGACAAGGCCATAAAAGCCAGCCGGCTGGCCCTTTGTAGGCAGGGCTTACCCAACGATTGATATGTTTTAGCACTTTGGGGATTATTGTGATTAAGAGGAAACCATTCTGAATGAGAGAGAAAAGGGGTAAGGACACACAGCCTGCAGCTGGTGAACAGCATGTGTTTGCTGCCGAGGAAGTCACTATTATGGCTTTCTCTGTGTTCCTGTTCTGATTGACGGGTATGAAATCTTTATATGACGAAGCAGTGTCCTTATTTCCTCCAGTGGCAACTCTCCCTGCAGGGCCATAGACATGTGGAATGTTGTGGGCTTGAGAATGCTGAATGCTTTTAAAGCACTCATGTGTGAGTGCGCGTACACACACACACACAGTGGCTAAATGCGTCAGTCCACACACACGAGTTAATTGAGTTAATGTGTAGGGATTTCAGTAATAACAAGTGTCCTATTTCATTTCCCAGACCCAAAGCTCTGTGCCATGAATTAAAAATGTGCCTCCATGTAGTTTGTGTCTGAGTCGCTTGTATGTGTGGGCCAGCTAAATGGAATCTACGTAGCCCATGGATTTGTAAACTTGAGGACCTAGTTGAGGGTTTATTAAGTACAGGAACCTCACAGTCTTTTTAGAACAGGTTTGTTTTCAAGAACCACCTGCTCCCAGGAGTGGTAGAGCTTCTGCATGGGTCTTGCACTGGCCAAGACAAGGCTGTCTCTGAGAGGCAGCTTGTGGAAGAGATTAGGGTTTGAAGTTGCCCAGTACTTGCAAATGCACATGGAATTGGTTGCTTCTCTGGCTGTCCCAGGAGACTGTGCCCAGTCCATGCTCAGAGGTTGCTCAGTATACCACACAGGAAAGAGGCCAGTTTGCCAGGTCCTACAGAGTGTCTTTCCAAGCCTGTGAAAAGCACGAATCATCCAGCAGCAGAGCATGCTTACAGCTGGCCCTTTGCTAGCTTTGATCTGCGAATCAGGCCACACCATGAATGCCCTTATTGTCATGTTATGTGTACACAGTGTGTGAATTATTGAAAATAGGGAGGCCTGAGCCTCATCTGGTAGAGATTACAGTGCAGGCATGCTGGGCGAAGGTCTGTAATTGAAAATCCCCAGATGCTGTTTATTTGGCCTTTGTCACATGACCTGCTGCAGGAAGATTGCCTGAACAAAATGTTGCCTGCATGGAGAGTGGAGCCCACCCTCCCCCACCCCCAGAGCCTACACAGGCTCAGTCTGTACACAGCTTAAACACCTGCCCAGAGGGTTTTTAAAGGCTTAAAATAGATTCTCTCATAGCATTTAAATAGAGGGCATCTTGCTTGTTGGTTTAAACTGCTTAAGCGGTTGTTGTTGTTGTTGTTGACTTGTGGAATCCTTTATCCACACAAGGGTTTGCTGGATAATTTCACTCTGACATATCTTTGCAAAGCAACCTTCAGGGCTGGAGCCATGAAAAGATAAGTAGTTTGTGCTCTGCCTTTAAAAGTGAAACTTAGGTGGTAAATGAGCTTGTAGATGAAGCTACATCAACTCATCTGCATTTTACCCAGTTTGTTCTTATCTATTCTACCTATGAAAAAGTTGAGATATTTCTGAGAAAATTTGTTTTTCTCTGCTAAATATTGAATGTTATCCTCTATGTGGATGGTGGATTGGGCAAGATGTTAAATCCAAAATTGATGGAGGTCGCAAGAATTAAAAACAGAGTAGACTGAGGTAAGTTTGAAGAAGGGAAGGCATTACGTTTTCTAGGTTCTTTTCACTGGAAATAAAACAGCCACTCACCATTCTTTATTGCCACTCTCTATCTCATTTATGGTTATGGGTGCATCTTCCATTTCTAGGAGCTTAGGAAGAGGAAAGGTTCCATGAGTATTTCGGCATTCCATGAGATTCAACCAGGCTAGCGATTTTCAACTGGTGTGCAGCGGAATTTTTAAAACATGCAGTACCTGACTATTTAGTCAGGGGCACTGACCTCTTTTCCCTTAGATTGTCAAAGCCAACAGAACAGTGATAACAGCCAACAGAACAGTAGCTGTCTGGTATGAATGAATCAAAATTATACACTATTTTTTGTCACAATGGCAAAAAAATGTAATATATATTTTGGTGGGCTGCAGAAGTTTAGTAATGAGTTTATGTGTGCCATGAGATGAAAAAGGTTGAAAATCGCTGAACTAGGCAATGCGTTCCTTGAAGGCAGGAACTCTGTTGTATTGTTCTTTATATCCCATGTCTGCTTTTTCTGCTCTTCCTGTTCCTTCTTCCTCCCTCTCTTCCTGCCATGATGTCACTTATTCAAATATTTTTTCTTTCAAGAAGAGGCTAAAATCCACAGTAGCAGCATCCTTAAGTAGCATGGTCTCAATACAATGCCAGGATTTGGAGGATGGGGAACTATGGGAGCATGATGTGGACCCTGCCTTCAAGAAGCTCATAATTTGTCAAAGATGAGTATTAACTCTCCTAAGAAGAGTATAGCATGGCAGCCCCAGTGCTAGGTGTGTGCATGAAGTATGGTGAGCCAAAGGGGCAGGAGAGACCAACGGCCAGGGAGTTGGGAAGTGCCATTTGAACTGGGTCTTGGCAACTCAAAAAACAGTGTTCAGCAAGAATGGAACCTTGAGGATAGGGAGTGGGGAGGGGCCAGCCATTCACTCAAAGGAAACAGTACCCATCATGGCATTGGCGAGAATAACACATTGATTGGTTGCCTCCTGCACAAGCAGACCGGGGAGGAACCTGCAACCAAGTACGTGCCCTTGACGGGAATCGAACCCAGGGCCCTTTGGTCCACAGGCCAACACTCTATCCACTGAGCCAAACCAGCTAGGGCACATTTTTATTTTTTACAGGGACAAATATGGCATGTTATGGGTAATTCGAAATTTAAAAGGAGAATAAAAAGGGGTTGACTCTTCTGAATCTAAAACTCAACCAAGAGAGGTAATCTACTTGGTTTGCTTGATCACTGCCTACAGTAGGAAGCCCATTTCATAGCCAGTTAATGATTAGCCTGTGCGTAATTACCTTACTGATTTTGAGATCAATCTAATGTTGTCTGAGCAAGGCAACCATAGGAGGAAACCTCTCTGGATTTTACCTGACTCTTCTTCGATGTTACCTCTCATCCTCCTAATACTCTGCCTTTTATTACTTTTGCATGGCTTCTTGCCTCATTTCTCCTCCTAAACTATAAACTACTTGAGGGTAGAGAATATGTATTTATTCTGGCATGTGTCTCCTGCAGTGCTTAGCACAATGCCTTTTACATAGAAAATATTCAGTAGATGTTAGTGAACAGGGAAGGAGGGAGTGCACTGGGGCCAGATTATGCAGGCCTTGAGTGCATAAAGAGGAGTTGAGGTTTTACCCTGTTTTGTAGGTAGTGATGCAGAACTTTAAAATGATGTATGTGCAATTTAAACCACTTCATGGTTAGGTTGTGCCCCTTTCTAAGATTTTGTTATCATGAAATAGTCATGATCTTGTGAGAAGCTCACTTACTATAGAGGCTATTTTCAGAGCAGTTGGTCTAAAATTAAGGAATAATGAGCTTGGAAGATAAAGCTGGGCTCAAATTCCAACTCTACCACTTACTAATGTGGGATCTTGGGCAAATTTCTTAACTTCTTTGAACCTCAGGTTAAGCATTTATATGATGGGAATAAGGTGAGTGTGAAGGTTGAATAATATGTGTGTCTAAGCATAGTCCTCTGCATAGTGCTGATACACAGTAGGTATTGAGCACATGTAGTATCCAACTTTCCACTGTCTCACTTCATCTCTACCTGCCACACAATATTATTTCATTTAGCTTAGCCCCAGAGTTCATATTCTCCAGTTTGTGTGCATTAAAAAAATGCCTTTTATAATTATGGAGTCCATATTATTTTTAAAAGAATTACTAAGTGCCTAGACACTTAGATTTCTCTTTAGCATGTTTTCTAAGCAGCAGGTAATCCCTTGTGAGTGTCATTTTGATTTAATACTTGCATAATTCACCTTTGTATAGCTGCTATTATAGTAGTTACAGAAGTTGACACTTAATTCTTCTAGTGATAGTTGTGTTTTTACACTAAGAACTAAATTCTGGAAATCCAGTGGGGGACATGCTGTTTAATGCATTGCCTCCAGCCTATTGAGAGAGATAATTTTATGATCTGCCACACACTATAAGAATTTTTGCCATACTTAGCTCTTGGCAAAAACCTAATTTCTGCTATTTTATTCAATGAAAAATCTATTCTAAATTAAAAGGTTATTGTGGCAAGTAAGTAGCTTGCATGATGCCCTCTTAGTGTTAAGATATTACAATGAAGGGCTCCTTTTACTGGGAAATTGTGCTTATGGCAGTATCATTTTGAAAATTAGGATGATACAAAGATTGTGAGAATATTTTCAGTATATCATGGAAAAGATGCTCAATTTCAATAACATTGAAAGTAGAAGCATTGGAGATTTATACTGGACAACATAGTACGTTGTCCTGGACAGAAACCTTGTATATCAGTTCAAGCAATGAAAACATGAACCAAGTGCAGTGACATTACATAATCGTTATAGGACCACTTTAAATCATCATAGGGGGCCACAACCTCCATCAGTTGTTGCTGATGCAAACAACAGCCCTGTAGGGTAGGTGATTTACCCCCATTTTACAAGTGAGAAAATAGAGGCCCAGAAAAATTAAGCAAGTTGACTTTTGTTCACATAGCTAATAAGTACAAGTCCATCTTCCCTAGAAAGAGCTAAGCAATCATACATTTGAGTAAAAAACAAAACAACAAAACACACTGAAAACCAAGTCTGCAACATTGCCACTGTTAAAGATTCTCCATTAAAAACCAGCAGTTTTTAGTCCTTGGAATGTGTGGATTTCACACTTCTCTACCGTCAAATAATTAATAAATAAACAGAGTGTTCTTAACAGAGTTTTTCATTAACAAGGCTCTCCTGGGTTAATGTTGAGATTAGCATTTTTCTGGACCAGGTCCATGTTACCATGGCATGTGGAGGTCAGTGCGGGGAGAGAAGAGCGAGAAGGAAAAGAGCATGTGTTGGTGTCACTTGGGCCAACTTAAAAGAGCAGAAGGAAGGTCTAGAAAATTGTGCTGCCTGTCACTGAAATAGTCATAACAGTATAAGGGAGTACACATTTCAGGTAGTATTACCAATGTTGTCCAATTTCTATTTCTAGCTCATTTTCCCCCTCATTTTTCTTCATGCAGAAAAGAAGAGCTCATTTATTCATCCACTTATTGAGTCTCTACTTCCTAGGTGCTAGATCTGGGGTTGCAGAGAACTAGATAGATCCTTTCCATGGAGCAGTCACTATTCTAAACAGGGAATGAATAGTCCCATAGATAAGTAACAGCAGTGCAGCCGCAGCAGGTGCATATGCTTGGCACGTAAGGGTATAAAGGAAGAAATGGCTTGCTTAGTTTGGATGGCTCCCGGAAGACTTCAGGGAGGAATACTTCAGTTGGGGCTTACAGGGATGAATAGGAGTTTGCAGGAAAGGGCATTTAAGGACATAGAGGCATGGAAAAGCATAACAAAACTTGGAGAATTCTATGAAGCTCCTTGTACTAGAACAGAGGAGCTCTCTACAGGAATGGGCTATTAGGCCTAGGCTTCAGGCTAAGGCGTTTATGTTTTTCTTATAGTGGTCAAGGAACTGTTAATGTAGGGAAGCAACTTAATCAGGTGTGGGCATGAAAGAAAAGATGAATGTTCACAAGATGAGTGAAAACTCCCCTGAGAATCTGTAGGGGGGATTAGACAGAAGAATAACAAGAAGAATTAAGTATTAAGGCTAGTAAGATTATTTGTTAGAGGATTCAAAGGTGATTGTGTAGCATCTCTCTGTTGTTTCATAGAGAATAAGCCATTAGAAAAATATACTTTATTCCTATCTCTTTTCCTTCTAGTAATAATGTCAATTAAAAAAAAAAAACTTCTATGCAATGTAGAGGGATCATGTTCAATACATAGCATTGGACATTTTTACTTGACCCCTTGTAGTCTAATGCAAATGTGTAGTTGGTAAGCTGTCCCAGTAAGATGAAGGGGAACACAGTGTTTTATGGGCCATCACTTGATAATGTTATCAGCTACCACTGAGTGATAGGAACTCCAAGAAGGTGGGACTTGGGTTATTGCCAAGGATTTTGAAGGGATGAGAGGAGTGAGTTCTGAATAACCAGGGGTTAACACAGCCATCCTCTGTGTATTCTTGCTTCTAAAGCTGTTCCTTATAAGCCCCTGGGTGAATGCAGACACAGGATATTTCAGGGACCTGCTACTGTTTACCTCCTGAAGGCCATCAGTCCCTTTTGTAAACCTTTAGATCAGGAACATGCAGTGCCAACCCTGACAACCCAGAACAGGCTGCCTGGCCCATTCTGGTGATTTTCCACTTTGGTGCTGATTTTTGGTCAATGATTTATATTGGAGATTAACAGAGGCATTGGTGTCTAAACTTCCTCATTGGCAACACGCTAGGACTGGTTCCAGTGCCCTTTTTCCTGAACCTTCCTTTATCCCCAATCTTAGTTGTATACCCCTCTCCCACCGTGGTTCTCCACCCCTCTCATTCATTCATTCATTCATTCCATCAAGGTTTCTTTACTGAGGACCTGCTGTATTCTGGCACCAGGGGTACAATGATGATGAGCAAAGCCCAATCTATGGTCCATGTCCCTGTGGAGTGTCCTACCAGGTCGTGGGGAGCCAGGTATTCATCATGCAGTCCCTCAAATACATGGAATGAGGTAGCTGTGATGCAGGCTATGAATGAGAGTTTTGGGGAGGATAGGGTGACTCGACACCATTCTCATGGGTGAGAGCCCTTCACAGGTATAAGCTCTTTGAAGGCAGAGATGGCCCCCTCACCCCCACCCCCACCCCCGCCCTAATTCTAGCATATTGTTCGTGCTTTTGTAGGTGCAGGTGGTGTTTGACTAGTCGGTGACTCTCCAGCTTTGGTAGCCCTTCTTTCTTTCCCAGTGTCGCTAGCGCAATGGCAGCAGCATGGAAGAAAAGGTTAATTATTAATTCCTCACTGGTTAGTTAATACAGACCCTGTACTGTATCCTTTGGCCATATCCATAGATAGACAGTCCCCAGAGCTTCAGGACGGGTCATTGAACATCCCTCTGTAGACCTCTCCCTGACTGGTGACACTTGGTTCTCACAGTGTCTCCTGCATCTGTGCTTTTTTTTTTTTTTTTTAAATTGATTTCAGAGAGTAAGGGAGAGGGAAAGAGATAGAAACATCAATGATGAGAAAGCATCATTGATCGGCTGCCTCCTGCATGACCCCTACTGGGGATCGAGCCTGAAACCCAGGCATTTGCCCTTGACTGGAAAGGAATCCAGGACCCTTCAGTCTGTAGGCCAAGGCTCTACCCACTGAACCAAATAGGCTAGGGCCATCTGTGCTTTTTGGTTGTTGACTTTGATGTCCTAAGATGTTTCCTTTAGATGAGCCTCAGCTGAAACAAAAGGGTCCATGGCTAGAAGGAGTTTTAACACCATCTTGTAGAAATGAGCAAGTCCTTTGTAAACTACTCGGTCTGTGTGGATGCTGCTACTCTGTCCTTCAGAGGACAGAACCACGCTCCACGGTGCTGTCCCTCATGGAAGGCATCTTTCTTTGCTTCTTTCCACTGGATCATCTGTTTTTCTTTTTTTACTTTATGTTGGTGATTCAGGATCAAACATTGGGGGAGCAGAGAAAAGATGGGTGCCATCAGTTCTTGTTCTCAGTAACTGGATGATGTGGATGGAGCCGCGACACGTACTGAAATGATAGCCGTAAGGCAGGAAGGACACAAGCCAGCAGCGAAGAGGCCAAGGTCCAAGACTGCGGATGTTTAGGGAGGGAGCAGGCATCTTCAGTGGGAAGGTTCATGAAGGACGAGGCATTTGAAAGGTGGACCGAATCCAGACACGCAGAAATGGGCAAGGGCAATACAGACGGTGAAAGCAATTGCGTGCTCAGGTACAGAGCTCAGAAAGCGCAAGGTGTTAACAAGGAACATTCTAGTAGTCTACTAGTGCTATTAGGCTAACTCAGGGTTTGTGAAGACCCTATGGCGGCAGCCATAGCATTGGTGCCCCTTTGATACAACTTTGGTTTGGCAGCCAAGAGAAGCTTGAGTTTTCTTTCTGATTCTGAATCTTTTAGCATGGGAATCCTCACATATCCCTCCCAGTGAAGGGAAGGCCAGCAGAGAGCTCCTCCGACTTCCCCGGGTCCAGGCCAGTTCAGCCCTCTCCGGGTGTGAGTTGGCCTAAGACATGGCTGCAGCCAAGGAAGGGAGCGGTCCACTTGTTACTTCTTCCTTTGTGGCTCCCTGACTCCATTCAATTACAAAGTGGCTCTTAGGCTGTTAAAGCCTAGTGTCTCTGGGCTACAATTTCTAGCCACAGACCTTGCATTTGCTGTGCCTCAAACATGACCTTGAGGCCACATCCCATTACGCACACAGCCCACAACAACGTTAACCAGTCTTCTGTCTGAGTAAGGCAAGCACAGTGCAAACTCCAGGTCTTTCTGCAGAAATCTCTCTCTATTGCCCCTTTAAGCAGGAAATTTCACGGCAATCGGGTTGCAGGAGAAGCCGATGATGGGCTCAATTTCAACTGTGTTATGTTCTTTAGGAGAAAGGAAAAATAAAATAAAAACTGATTGCGGTGCCTGGTGAAGATCATAGTATGAAAATGGCAGGTCAGGCCTTGTTTATCTTTGCTGCTGCCTGTGGGAAAAGCAAGGGCAGCTGCAGCTGTCAAATCTCAGACTTAAAGAAGTGTTAGGGTGTGCATTTCTGAAGGGAATTTTATGATTCAGAGAACCAGTAGTATAATGACACTGAGTGGTGAAGTGCAACATTGCCACTCAGCTCTATAAGCTATTACGGATTTATAGGAGATGAGTCCTGAATGCCGTGGGTGCTATGAGTGCAGAACCTGGAGACTCCTGAGCTCAGAAAGAGAATGCCGTGGTCGGGGAGCTTGAGGGGCAGCAGGCGTGTGTGTGTGTGTGTGTGTGTGTGTGTGTGTGTGTGTGTGTGTGTGTGTTAATGTCCCAGAGTTATTAACATTTAAAATATTCTAGTACATGGTGTAAAAATCCAGGTTTCCAGTTTCTCTTTAAATATCAGAAGATCTGGGAGCTGCACACCCCGGGGATGTGCCCGCAACCAAGGTACATGCCCTTGACCGGAATCGAACCTGGGACCCTTGAGTTCGCAGGCCGACACTCTATCCACTGAGCCAAACCAGTTAGGGCAAGCTTATGTATTTAAAGAAATGCTGCTTCCTCTGTCTGAAATGGTCTTTACCTGTTCCCCTCCATTCCACCTGTCAAAATCAGTCTTGTCGCTCTAGTTAGTGATATGTATGCTGAAGTATTTAGGGGGAAGTGTTATGCCTGCCATTTATTTTGAAATGCAGTAGCAACATCAATAAAATAAGATGGCTTGGTAAAATACATAGAGGAATCGAGAGATGGGAAAGATGTGATAAAGCAGGTATAGAAAAAGTGAATGGTAGATTCTAGGTGGTGGCTATATAGTGATCACTGTAAAATTCATTCTGTAAAAAACTTTTCTGTATGTATGAAATTTTTCATAATAAAATGTTGGAGAAAATATAAACTATCCTTAAAGGCCTAGCTTATGGCCCACCACTTTGGGGAAGGCTTTCTAGATTCCCCGAGTTATTTGTGGCCAGGTACCCATGCAGGCTACTAGAACCTCTTTCATGGCAGTAGTTGTCATCTGACGTGTAGAGCTGATTTGCTCGCGTATCTTAGCCCTTGTGTGGGACAGTAAACTCTTTGTTGGCAGGCAGGCAGTCCTCTCTTTATATCCCTGATGCATCAGACAGGCATCATAGGCACAAAGTAGATGGTCCTCACATGACTGTAGGATTAGTTTAGGAATATCATGATTAACTTTAAAGTTAACTTTGTTGAAATTCATTTTTGGAATGTAAGGTTCACTGGATGAAGTGCCACCATTTGTGTGTGTGTGTGTGTGTGTGTGTGTGTGTGTGTGTTTGGAAGAGATAGAGAAATGAGGGTTCACATTTCCAGTGTCCAACATCCTGATCATGGCTGCAAATAAGACGGTGCTGTGTGGACAAGAGACCCATTGCCAATTACACCTGTGGTGGCTGGTGCCGCTGAGCTCCCTATCCTTGTAAGGGAATTCTGTAACTTAGTACCATGACTCAAATCCAGAGCTCTGGACTGTATGGATCCACTCCCTTTAGAGGGCCATTCTATAGAAAGAAAAATAGGTCTCAGGACGTCTTATCAGGATCACTGACAAGAATCCATTCAGAACCTAGTTGATTTTCCCAAAATATGTATAACCCCAAGCAGCCAAAAAAATATTCCACAATCATTTGGAATGGCATACTTGTTTCCTAACAGGTGAGCATATTTTAATTCTGGGAAGATTTAGAAATAAAAGTAAAAGATGTTAATAGAATCAAAGCTATAGTATTAATAGTTTTACTTAAAGAATATATGCATATTTGATATTTCAAGTTAATTATTTAAAATAAGTTGCCCCTCCATAAAATAAAATAAATTGGCCCATTTAACAGGTTAGCCTGTATTTCTAAATTAAAATGTGCCAAGGGGTAATTAATGTAGACTTGATTTGGGGTAGGGTTGAGGTCTTACTAGATTTGTAAGCAATATTGGAGTATTTAAGATAATTTATTAAGTTTTTAAGAGTTGTTTAAGAAAAGGTTTTATAAGTTGAATCACATAGTTCTAATGTTGAAAAGAATTAAATACATTATAAATTAAATACAGTTTTAAATGTTTAAAGGAGTTTAGGTTTATAAAATGGGCCAACCATTATTCGAATGGACCTTTGAAAGTGATTATAAAAATTATAATGTATGAGTTGAAGTTAAAATTTAAGAGTGATCTAGGTATTAAAGGTTTTTCTTTTTTAAAAAAAAAACAACTAAGCAAATGAAATATATATTTTTATTAACAGGTAAACCTAAATAGTGTTTTTCTGTGCACAAAGCCACCCTGATGGTCATTAAAAAATTCATATGAAATAAAGTGATTAACACTGCTTCGATCACAGTAGATACTTCATGTTAGTTGAATTTGAATTTTTAAAATTGTAAAAATAGCCCAGTCGGAGTTACTCAGTGGTTGAGCATTGACCTATGAACCAGGAGGTCACTATTTGATTCCAGGTCAGGGCACATGCCTGGGTTGTGGGCCTGATCCCCAGTAGGGAGCACGCAGGAGGCAGCTAATCAATGATTCTCTCTCATCATTGTTGCTTCTCTCTCTTCCTCTCCCTTCCTCTCTGAAATCAATAAAAATATATTTTTAAAAATTATAAAAATAAAAGTCTCTAGGAAAAAGAAAATTTGAATCAATGATATTCCTTAAGGAGGCAAGAAGAAACACATAAGAACCTCAAGTTAATTACTCTTTATGACTTGAAATATGGTCTAAAAGAAACACATAGTTTTGAAGGGTCATTTTGTAAAGCATAGGGATGTGAGAGTTACAACAAGCATTCAGTGAAATGATGACGGTAGCATAGAGTTCTGCACAGTAGATACCCAGTGAGTGCCTATTGGAGAAGTACCAATTTTTAGAAATATTGTAATCAACATATGAGTTGATATTGTTTAACTCCAAGGGATGCCATTTGTGTAGACTCCAGATTCTATGCAAATGTGGCCATCCTAGATATTGACCTCATTCATTCAGCCAAGTGCCATAAGAAATTAAAAGTTAGTTGTATAGGTGATGTGTCACATGTAACAAGTAATTCTCTCTGCTTTCATAGAGAATATGCTCGTGTGAGGCAGGAGACATTTTTGCCATCTGAATAAGGTTCAGATAAAATTACATGTAAAACAGAGCCCTGGATTTATTTCATCCTGGCCACTCAGACGTCCTGGCCTCACTGTGCACCCTGTCCCTGAACAGGGTGCACAGTGAGGCCCCGAGCTGGAGCATGCTTGGCTCGTCCGCAGACATTGTCATTTAGGTCTGGCTTCTGGTAATTAGGCACTCCTAGCTGGGCTCTGCTGTCCGCGAGCCTTTGAGACAAATTGCAAAATCTGTACAACCATCGGAGAGATGGAGAAGTAGACCCGATGACACTACAAGGAGATATTGGTAGTTCTCAAAAGTTTGAAAGGGAATCCTTAGAGAAGCAATCCTCAAAACTGAATTTCCAAGTTCTTTTTTCGCAGTTGAAGGGTGAGTTCAGTTATAGAATCAGGATCTGAGATGAGAAGATCCCGACAGGCTGGAATGACAGGCTTAATCTAATGGGATGAAATACAATAGGAACAAATCTCAGTTTCTGTATTTGGATCTGAAAATTGTAACTATGCTTAAAAGGACTGGACACAGGGTGGTAACCCATATGAAAGGAACCTAGGAGTTCAAATTGATGCAAGTTGGCAGTTTATCGTGGTCCCCCCAAATCAGAGGCAGTGCTGCATGAGCCGGTAGAGTATTTGGGAGGAGTGAGGTGATGCACCCACTCTGATGTGGAGCTGTCCCAGCAGGAGCATCCCTGCAGTTCTGGGCTTCAGGCTTTGCAAGGAAAATAGACAAAGGATGGTCACAGGATGTGTGTGGGGGGCAGTGCTGCAAAGCTTGTCACAGATGACAAAGGAACAGGGGAGGCTTGGCCTGGACACAACTCCAGGCAGACCTGAAAGCCGTCATTAATATCTGAAACTTAGTCATGTGCATCAGTGACTAGCCTTGATTCTTGTGAAGAGGGACAAGAAGAACCCGAGGAAGAAAGTTACAAGAAGCCACAGATAAGGAGGGTCCTTTTAATCTTAAAAGTTTTAAGATGAAATGGACCGCTTCCTGAATTCTAGAAGTGCTGGCTTCGGCTAATAAGGACTTCGACTTTTAAGAGTGAGAGTGGATGACCCAGAGACACTTTCCAGCCCCAAAACTCCACAATTTCTTTGTCTTCTAGGGCTGACGGCGCATTGCACGGTCCTAGCACAAGCAGGTGGTGGACAGAGCCGCACTTACAGGAATGTTCTAGACCAGTGGTTCTCAACCTGTGGTTTGCCAACCTGTGGGTCGCGACCCCTTTGGGGGTCGAACGACCCTTTCACAGGGGTTGCCTAAGACCATTGGAAAACACATATATAATTACATATTGTTTTTGTGATTAATCACTATGCTTTAATTATGTTCAATTTGTAACAATGAAAATACATCCTGCATATCAGATATTTGTATTATGATTCATAACAGTAGCAAAATTACAGTTATGAAGTAGCAACAAAAATAATTTAATGGTTGGGGGTCACCACAACATGAGGAACTGTATTAAAGGCTCGCGCATTAGGAAGGTTGAGAAACACTGTTCTAGACAATGATGGGGGACAGTATTTAGAATTCTGAGACAAGATTTCCACAAGGACACTCTCGCGTTGGTCTTCATTAGCGCTGCCAATTTTTTACTCTGCCAGGGGAGGTCTGGTGGACGTGGTCACTGCCTTTCAGCAGAGGTTGTGTTATTTCCTTGTTTGTTCTTTCTCAGTGGGAACGGAGCTTGGGGAGTAAGACCAAGTTCTTGCTCTCTTCAGGGAGTATGTCTGGGAAGTAAGACAGCAAGCACAAATTATACAACCAGCTATACAGTTATGATTATAGTTACAGTTTGAACCCATGTCTTGTAAGAGTGGGTTTTTATGTCATGTAGTATTACATTTCCCCACTCAGCTTTGGGGTTATACTTTCCTGTTATATCATAGTTCTTTGAAGTCAGGTAATCTGTTTGAAACTTCTCTCTCCTGGCGGGGTACTGATGGAAAGTCTTTGGGTATACTTTTAGACATTTTCTTCCCTCCACCCCCCCCCACCCCCAAAAAAGAGATTATAAAGCCTTGAGGAGGTTGAGTCATTCTTTTTCATAGACAGTCTTGTGTGTAGTTACTAGTACAGTGACTACTTTTAGGGGGTGTCTGTTTTCATACTATTAACTTATCGTTGTAGGGTTTCTGTGGCCACAGCAGCTCATTCTCTTGTGGCTATAATTTAACTAGAGGTAACTACAAGTAGAAACCTGGGTGAGGAGGAATGGATATGAAAAATAAGACTAGAACAGACAGGGTTTTCAGATTCCCACACTAATGCTTGTATTTGTTGCTTATACAAGTGACCACCCATTTAGAGGCAAGCATGCAAAGAAACAAAAAGGTGCATTTTTAAAAAGCAAATTTCTATCCTCAATTGCCGATTGTAATTCAGAATTAATGTCCCTCATCTTATTTTCTCCTAGTAAGTATTTTTGCAAACAATAATGGCACTGTTTTATTTTCCTAGCATTAATAAACTTACAGCTGCAACAGATTCTGAATTATATTCTTAGCTTTCAGAGGCTTTTAAAAAAATGTTTGTGATCCACCTTATTGTAAATTCTTCTTTCTTGCAGGTAGGAATGAATTGATAGCCAGATACATCAAACTCAGGACAGGGAAGACGAGGACCAGAAAACAGGTAAAATAACCTACCTGGAAATTGTGCATGTCAGCGAATGGCCCAAGGAGGCATTTTGGCTGCAGTGGCTGTCTGTGCTTCGGCTCCTAGGAGCCCCCATTTTGAGTTCCCTGTAAGGACGTCAGTTTAAATTGGTGTTTTAAATTGGCTCAGTTTTCACTGTTCATCATTTCAGTGACCCTTGACTATGTGGTCTTAAGAGCCCTTTTTATACATATGGGAAAGTTTTACTAAGGACAGTACATAAAACTGCTCCTGCACTGTATTTTAAAAGTTCTATTTCTTTCCCAAACTATGCATCTGCAAACACTACAAATGCTGCAGGTGCAAATATACTTGCAGGCCATGAAATTTTGAGATTTTTGTGCATTGTAAAATCCTGTAACAACTACAATATTAGTCATCATTTCAATGAAAAAGTAACGCTAGCAGCCATGAGTATTGGCCTGAATATGATACTGAATGATGTGCGTCCAGGGAACCGTTGCTCCTTAAGCTATGGCTTTGTGTTAGTAGCTGCTGTGACTGAAATGAAGTTACAACGTAAATGTATTTGTGCAGAGCAGTGTCAGGCATTTCCTCTGCCCTTTGTCAGGGCTCTGGCTCTCTTTTTTTCTGATGTAAAGCAGCCCAAATCTCTGACCCAGTTCAAAACTGGAATGGATGAGAAATTCCTGTTTAACCAAAAACAAAAAGAAAGAAAGGGGAAGGAGGGGGCGGGAAAAATCAAACATCTCATGGGTGAGTTGTTAACAGAAAAAATTTTTATTTTTTATTTTTTAATGTTGACTTATGCTGATGGATCTGTAGATTTTAAAAACTACCATGAAACCAGAAGGCAAGCTCAACTGCGGTCTCATTAAGCCTGAGCAGCAAATTCCAGTCCTCTGCTCAGTGACGAGTTGTTTTCATGAGTGTTGATGATGGGGGAGAGCTTTTCCCCAGGAATGCTACATGTGCCCCAGCCGGGGCCTGGCTACTGAGTCAGCACAGAGGGAAGTGGCCTCCTGCCAGTGCTCAGGCCCAGGACATTGTCTGTTCTGTGGATGTTCCCCTGACAGTGTGCAGTGGTCCTCATTAAGTCCAAGTCCGAGAACCACATCAGACCAAAATTCGGTTGGAAACCAGTAAAAGCAGGAGCCGGATGGAGGTGTGAGGAGGATGGGGGAGTTCCTGCTTCTCCGTAATTTTTTTTTTAAAGGCAAAAATTGAAAAAAAAATAATTTAAACTCAAAGACAAAGTTAAAGATAAAAGGATCTTGTATTATCATAAATTCGGGTTGTTTTTTTTTTAGAGTTGCTAGAGTGTTTGAAATAAAGTCATTGTCTCATAGTCTGAGTCGCTGAACTATTACATTGGAGGTTCTAAATTTTTGAAACAGACAAAAACAGATAAGATTTAATTCCCAGCATGCGGAATGTGCTGGACCTGGACCGTCTGCTGGTCCATGGGCTCTGGTCATGTGCCCGACCCCTTCACTGAGGGACTCTTCTAAATTTAACCAAGTCCCGTGGAAAGAGATGCAAATCTATTTACCCAGTGGAATCATTGTGTCTCAGAAGCCAGGCTTGGCTTGGTTTCCATACCCCGGCATCCTGGGGATGTTTTGAGGCAGCAGTTGGTGATACCTCTCCAATGTGAATTTGTTGTTCAGCAAATCCGTGTGGTTTTCAACCCAGATTTTTAACAGGGTGGCTGGCTGGCTGTATTCACACTTTGCGCTTTGTAATAATATGCAAATCCACTTGGCGCCCAGTCAATACCCAAAAGAGTGGAAGGATTAAAGATATTTATAAGGGGGGAAATGCTCTGCTAACTGGGTCTTTCCATTTCACTTTGAGATCTAATTTACATGTCAGTATTATTTTAACATTTGCTACAGAATCCAGAGCTCTTAATGAGATCAGAATACAACCGACAGCTTCAGCTTTTTGATTGTGCAGAATGTGCTAATTTATGGATCGTCTCTTCTAAATTGAGAAAAAGGGATTTTCCCTCCCTATACTGAGAAGCTATAAATATTTTCATTTACCTCTACCCCCACCTTTTTAATTTTATAACGAAAACAACCCCACTCTCCCCCTCTCATCCCATGTCCGTGATTGCTCCCGGGTGAGAAAAACACTAGATTAGCCTGAACTTTCCTCCTGAATCAAGTCACTGCAGTGATGACCCAGTCTGAAAAGCTGAGAGCAGCGCTGGGGGCTTGGTGTCTGGCTGGGACTGTGTATTCCTAACTGCAGAGCTTTGTTGCGATGCAAATAACCTCCCCCCCACCCC
>NW_005366171.1:4750641-4764194 GCF_000412655.1 Myotis brandtii
TTCCTTTTTTGTTTTTTGTTTTTTTGTTTTTTTTTGTTTTGTTTCCCCTCATAAACCCGAACAATGTAGGTGTCTAGTCATATACAGGTCTTAGCAAGAAAGAAAGTTCGAGAAATTCAAGCCGCCATTAAGGTACGTCTGGCTTGCCCAGTTGTAGGGGGCTTTTCATCTCCATGGTTACAGGCTTTTCCTTTGTTTTCCTCCCTTCCCCTACCCTGCAGGTGTCTAGTCACATTCAGGTTCTTGCCAGAAGGAAATCTCGTGATTTTCATTCCAAGCTAAAGGTATGCGCTTTCCTGCTTTTTGGCTTGTGGTTGCTATGCATCTCACTTCCTGTTTTCCATGGTGACTGGTGAATGCCTGGTGCTGGGATTCTCGTAACCTAGTTTCCTCGCATGTGAGAGCTGTTTACATTTCTTTGTGTCTAATCTCTCTGTTTCTGAACTAGCCTCACATTAAGCCCAGTATGTGTGCGCGTGTGTGTCCCTAATAACAATGCAAATGCAGCAGAGAGCTGGTCTTGATAACTTTTCAGCACAAAAACCTGATTTTTTTTTTTAACCTTCAAATATCCAACCAAGCAGCCCTGAGCTAGGAGAAGGAAAAAAAATCCAGGGACACAAAGTTGGTGTGGAAATTATAAATAAGAATCATTTCCACAGTGGTCATCATGAAATTACTTTTAATAAAATATTTAGAAATTAATTTGTGCTTTTGATGTATTTTCGAAAATACTCAGAAAAAAATATAACCTTTTCATATAACTTTTTTCATGTGTTCTTCCAACACAGAGTATTTTCTGCCAGATTTCTTCCACAATGCTTAATATTGTTTTCTAAGTTAAAAAAGAAATTTAAGGTGAGACCTTACAAAAAACATCTTAAAGATGGGAACACTCCTATCAAATCCATATTTGCAATTCCATTTATAATTGAGTTTACTGTAAAATGTTTTTACATGTGCCTCAGTTTCCGTCCCTTAAAAATATATTTCATAGCAAAAATGGTGTCATGGACAATATTTTAAATACAAGTTCTCCCTTCCAAAATTTGCAGTAAAGCATGTGTGACGTTCACCACCTCCCACAATCCTATTTTAGAAATGCAGAGATTATAGTTTATATGGAGGAATTTTTATAATAAAAATGAATTTGTAGCTCATATTGTTGCCTTTCCCACATGCCATTTTTGGTTCTGTCCTGTTTTTTCCACACATTAAGTAAATTCATGTTTTCATTGTAAACCTAAAGAATAGCGTGTAATTTCACAGCACTGAGTGGTGAACGCTGGGACCCTTCCCAAAGTCCTCCAACTTTTTTTATGCAAACAAGTCTGGCTGTGGAATAGCGCTAGTTACCAGGAAGGAGCATTTGGTGTGCCCTCTGCAGTGGGCAGCATGCTGGCTCGCTCGCACGTGTGGCTGACGGTGGCTGGCTTTTAGCTGCACTGGCTGAGCAGTTGGAAGACTAAGATAACTTCTTAGATCCTGCTTTTTAACCAAAGGTGCATTCCTCTCTATGTGGATGTAACTACCTCAGTATTTGCTCAAGTTCTGACTGTTTCTAGTTTCTCTGTGCTAACAGATTAATGGTGTACAAAGAGGTGTACCGACATCAATTTTGTGTTTCCATCTGAGATGTTATAAATTGCTCTATTTCTACGCTATCTGTGTGGTTCCTATGGACCCTCCGGGCACACAGCCCTAAACCGAAAACCCTGTAAGTGACGTAGGACACACTGCTGTTCAGAAGGGGTCCCGTGGGTGCTGGAAGCACTCCTTTTCTCACTTGATGATTTAAGAATCTTCCTCAATGGAAACAGTTTTGCCCTTGCCTTATACATATCATACACACAAACATACAGTTGTATTTGTGTTTGTTCTTAAAAAATAAAAATAAAAAGACTTCCCCCACTTACAGCCCTGGCCCACTCCTGTGGGGCAGACACAAGGAGGCAGAGACAGAGGCAGTCGGGTAGCAACTGGCTCCAAATTTCAGCTCCAAGAACCACTTCCATCTTCCTGTAGTTTCTTTCCTTCCTCGCTACCCCATTATTCTCAGAAAAATGGAGGCCTTCGTTCTTCCCATCAGCTAATACCAATTGTGTGTTCCAGGCATGGCGCTCATCACGGTGGGCAGCTAACAGCCAACCCCTTATTCACAGAGCGGGCCATGCAAAGGGGAATGTGAAATTAGGGCACTGCTGGATAAGTGTTAGCAGGAAGAGCCAAAATAAAATGTGGAGGGAATCCCAGGGACGAGCGGCCTGGAGGACGTGCTGCTGTTTGGGAGCTGAAAGGCAGGAGGCGGTGTGGCACAGAGCCTCTCCCGCAGGTTCTCCCGTTTACCGGCACTACACAGAAAGTTCCAGCCATTATGCAGATTGAGGAGTATTTAGGAGACCAGGGTTCCAGGAGTTTAATTGACTTGCCAAAAGCCAGGCCTAATAAATGTCAGAGTTAGGATTTGAACTCAGATCTTTCTGAATCCTACACCACTGCTCTTTCAGATAGGCTGTTACTCCTGGAGATGGGAGAATGTTTTCAAATCGAAGGCTTCACATCAGCACACACTGTAGATAACCTGTCACCCCTCCCATCCCTTGGAGCTAGGCAGGCAGCCCTTGCTACCAGCCTTTCCTCAGCACCCATATTTTATTTTTTTAAAATGTATTTTATTGATTTTTTTACAGAGAGGAAGGGAGAGGGATAGAGAGTTAGAAACATCGATGAGAGAGAAGCATCGATCAGCTGCCTCCTGCCACACCCCCTACTGGGGATGTGCCTGCAACCAAGGTACATGCCCTTGACCGGAATTGAACCTGGGACCCTTCAGTCCCCAGGCCAACGCTCTATCCAGTGAGCCAAATCAGCTAGGGCAGCACCCACATTTTAGAAGACGACTTTTTGAGCTCTTGCTCAAAATGTGGACTTAATTTGTGATTGACACTGTGGTGATTGTCAGTAACCCAGGGTGATGTGATCGTAGCTGCGGTACTGCTGTGTCACCACTCTGAGGGCATTGGGACAGTTGAAGAGAATAAGGTTGTCACCTGCCTGCAGAGATGTGGCTGCTTTGACCTCCCAGGGGCATTATATATGAAAGATGCCCTCCTTAGCCTCCCTAGCAGTCATCCCCAGGACATGGGCTCAGGTCTTATGACCTTGTAGGAGGAGTAGCTCTCACCGCTCCATCTGTACTTGCTTGTTCAGCTTGGGAGTCACACACATTTGTGGGAGGCAGGGATGAGCATCCTTGCTGAGATCATTGTGGGGTCAGGCTTATAGCCACATCTGCTTGGCCTCCCACACTAACTAATGAGATAAAGTCTCTACTGAAAGTTGAAGTCATCCCCACCAACAACAAAGATAGCTTCTGGGATAGCAGAAAGTATCCAGACTTACAAGAGACGCTGTGCTTTGCCTGAGAAGATGTAGCAAGGCTTCCTGGAGACGGTGGCTGGTGACGGACCATCTCAGGACCTATCCTTGCAGTTCCTGCCTCAGCCAGGCTGCTCACTATTCTCCATGTGCTCAGAAGTCTAAGGATCTCTGTTCTCTGGGGTGGACCACGGCGTGTGGCCCTCCTGTGGAGACTGAAGCCAAACTCCATTTCCCTGCCCTCCTTCGGAGTTTGAATAAGTGGTTGGTTGACTCTCACCTGGGGCCACTGCCAGCTATGGCTTCCCCATGAGCCCGCTTAACCTTATAGGCTCTCTTCACTTCCTGGGAAAGGGTGTAGTAGAATTTTTTTTTTTTTTAGTCTAGTGGTTTTGCAGACATTTTTAAGCAGCAAAACTCATGTTTCAGATTGAAATCTTACTTGAAACCTTCAACATATAAAAGAATAAAGGCTGCTTTAATTGAAGCTCAGACTCTCTCATTCTCAGCCATGGCTTCTTTGGCTGTTCCATTGAATAAGATTCGGAAAACCACAGTGCTTTAGGCAGAAGGAAGAAGAGATGTCTGCCTCTCAGCTTTCCCTCCTAACCTTACAGAAGCTCACATGTCCCATTTAAGTTTTTAGTTCTATGGTCTGTTCTGCCATATTCCTCCAAAGAAAACACTCAAGGAGAGAGTGGTCGTTCTCATGTCAGTTCTGGGTGAGTCATGCTCGCGACGCAGGTCTGTTGAGTGAGTTCCAAAGGTCAGCGTAGCAGCGGCTAACAGCACTGCTTCCCACAGTGCTCGTTTGTGAGCCACATCCCTCTTTTTGTGTGTGGACTTTAATTCCAATTTTTATAACAAAATGTGTTATAGTAAAAGTTTAAGATTCTGTGTCGAGTCCACCTCTAAAAGCACAGAAGTGATGACTTAATTCAGTCCAGCCAACTTCTCATTGAGCACCCAGTGTGCTCTAGACTCCTTAACAGCGGTTCTCAACCTGTGGGTCGCGACCCCTTTGGCGGTCGAACGACCCTTTCACAGGGGTCGCCTAAGACCATCCTGCATATCAGATATTTACATTACGGTTCATAACAGTAGCAACATTACAGTTATGAAGTAGCAACGAAAATAATTTTATGGTTGGGTCACAACATGAGGAACTGTATTTCAAGGGCCAGAAGGTTGAGAACCACTGCCTTAATAGAAGTTGGGCACAGAAAATTACAAGCAAAGTCTCTGTTCTTGAGGAACACTAAACTTTTCTGTTATTTTTGGGGAGAAGACAAGATTCCCAATAGATTATCCTCAGCTGGGGATAGGTGGGCTCTGCGGGAGAAATTTAAGAGTTGTGCAAAGACTGCATAGTGAGCGGGTGGTTAATCCTGAGGGTGTGGGAGACTAAAGAAAGCCTAGTGGAAGAGATACCCTTAGAACTTAGCAAAGAGGAGGGCAGAACTTCCACTGAGATATGGGGGTGTTTGGGGAACCATGAGGAACACCATCTGGTTGGAGGCAATGGATGGGAAATGCCACCCGAGGAGCCTAACATTCCTGGAATCACCCCATGGAAAGTGAGGTTCATCTGTGGGCCATGGGGAGCAGGCGGGGGGGAGGGTGATATTTACTAATTTAGGGGTTGCTGTAAAGACTGAGTGAGAGAGATGCATGGACCAGGGCCCACCACACACACACCCCTGGGGCCTAAGGGCACTCATCGGTCCTTATCATCCCCTTTGGCTGGCTCCCCATTCCAGTCCACTCGGACTGCTGTGTACACTTTCTTCCTCACTGTAGAATAAATTCTGTTTAAGAGTTCTATTCTTATTAAGTTGGAAAGGGTACACTGCATCTGTTCAATAGCAGCATTTGAAACTTAGATTATTAAAGATTGGGTTCTCTTAAAATCATGGCAAGATACTGAAGGTGTGCATCAAAATTAACCATGAAGTTTTTGTTACTGCTAAATTTAAAATGTAACAAAAAGTTAAAAAGTGCGGAGAAGGCCATATTAAACATTCATGCTTGTACCATTGGAAAGGATCATTTTCATTTTGACATATTTTCAAAAGTTCTTTTTAAGTGAAATCAAACGGCAAAAAATTGTTCTTATGTTTTCTAATTCCCTTTACCCCGCCCTGATTTCCCAACAGATCTCAATCTCCCTCCACCCCCATTCCTCCACCAGTCTTGTCTTTTCCTTGCCATTTATTTTCCTGAGAAAAATCAAATCTAATGAAAACGGTCTCTTCTTCTTTGCCCCTGTCCTAAAACTAATCTAGATTGTTACCCACTATCTACTATGAATTTGTGCTGAAGCCATTGGCACCAACATGAGATTTTTTCTCTACAATTTATAGCACCCTAAACCAAGATAGACTTGGCTGACAATTTGGCATCGCCTTAGACACAGACACAACCATAAGGGAGAGATGCAAGGGCAAGACAGTCCAGGGAATAGTGAAGTGGTCAGGGAGTGATGTGAGGAGACGAAGAGCTAGGAGCAGAGGGACTGGGCAGTAGGGAAAAGGGGCGAAGGGGTCAGCAGAATGCCACTGAGACTCAAGAGCCAGCTAACATGGATAAAGAAATGCAAGGCGTTTATGACCAGAGTGCCAGAATTTTGGACATTAAACATATACTTTCAGATTCATTTTAATTTTTAAATTTTTTAAAAAACAAGTCAGAGTGCTAACTGCTGCTCACAAAGAGAGCTTATCATAAAGGGAGCCATTTCTCAGGGATGGGAGTAGCATATGTTTGGCCCCGGCCCAGACAAAAACCTTTTGACCCACCACTCTTCGGATATTCGGTGGGTTCTAGGTGACCCACAGCTTTGTAGCTGGACCTGGTTCTAGTTATAAAGGGGAAGATGGACCCATGCAGTCACACTGTGCAGGTGGCTTATCGGTCTGTGGAGCATGCATGTAGGAGCTCCAAGGATGATGACTGAGAGCTCACTCTTGGACCTTCTGTCCCCAGCTGCATCCACAGCAGTGTCACCCACACCAGTGTCATTTATTGCCAGCATATCCGCCTCTCCCCTAGTTTAGCCCCTACTTCAGTTGAGCAGTGATTGGCAGCAGCCTGTCTGGGAGACTTACATGGTCGGAGGACAGGCCTGAAGCTTAGAAATTATCCTCTACCTTGAATTATTCCACTCACCATTAATGTATCAAAAGATCATTACCTATGTTTTTAAGCTCCAGGGATTTATTATCCCAGCATGTAGAAAGAACACGAAAATATTCTCCATGCATTAAGCAGTCTTTTCTTTCCTACTCAGAGTTCCTACTTAAGAGTTTCCTGCTCTGAGTCTCTCTATACGGAGAGTTTGATTTTCCTGAGATCGTCCAGGCCCTGCCCAGAGACCTTTCCCCAATAGCCGCAGAAAGGCAGTCCTTTGTTTGCTGGCTTCAGAGGCTTGTGGGAGCCACTGCCAAGCTCTGCAGACCACCACGTTGTGGACCACTGTCACCTTCCTGTAAAGCTGGACCAGGCCATTTCTGTTCTGGAGTGTGTTTTGATGAGTAGTAAGATGATGCGAAGTCTTCACTCTGCCCTAACCTTAGCAGGAATACATCTTAGGCAGTTGATGTATTCGTGTCAAGCTCCGGATGTGTATTAAAGAAAAGCCTGTCCTGGCTGGCATTGCATCATCCCAGTGCAGTAAAAAAAAGAGCCAAGTTTCTGTGATTGTGTCCAGTCGTTGGTGACTAATTTATGAGCTACGTGTGCTCCCCGAGGCCATTTTCTTCATTCTCACCCTGGTGGCCTTTGTGATTTGATTTCTGAACAGGCCATTCTTCCCAATCTGCCATTCCTTCCAATAAGCACAGAGCTTAAAGTTCAAAATTGTTGATTTAATTCTCTTGGGGAGTTCAAGAACTTCGCTGACGCATTGCTGCAGTCCACACTGCTGCATCCTGGTTGTACCACCACTGATTCCATCCAGTCCACAGGGAAGACACACCTCATTCACCCGCTGGAGCGCCCCATGGCCCCCTGAGCCGCTCTGCTCCATCAGGAGGCGGCTGTTAGCAGCGCACAAGGCAAAGGAAGCCTGGAACAGCCACGTCCTTTGTCTCAGAGCCAGCACCAAGATGCTTGGCCTTGTCACAGGATTTGGGAAATGATACATTGCCTTTCCTGGCATCTCCCAATCTTCTGGGAGTTCTTTTGCATTCATGACATGTCCCCTGTCTCCTCAACGATATTTTCATTACCTTGTTTTTAACTTAACCTAGTTAAGACAAAGATTGGAGACAGTTAATTTCTCATGCTTGGGTGCGATGGAATTAGAACCTCCCGTCAGCCATGTGGTGATGCAGAACGTAGCGTAAAAGAGAACTGAACACATTTATCTTTCCATGTGAACTGAGCCAGGTCTGGATTTTCCTTTTAAGGGTGACGGGAACAGCCTCATTCTACATTCCTGTCCCTTCCGAGAGAAATCCCATTGGTAATTGGCCTCCAGTGTAGACAATGCCCTAGAATAGCAGTGGGCCCCAAGATTATGTCATGAGGGCCAGGACTCCTAAGCATTGCAGATCTGGAGCAGGATCAAGCCTGGATGGCTGATCACGTGGGCCCCATAGATTCCAAGTTCACTGAATGGCAAGGCTGCTAGCACTGTGCAGAGTGTTTGATGCAGTTCTCAGAGCAGTCCTGACAATGGGTGTTGTTACTCTCGCCTTAGAAAGGGGGAAGCAGAGGCTCTGAATGCCTAAATGACTTGCCCAGGGTCTGTCTGGCACCAAAGACCAAGCTCTTTGATTGATGTCATGGTGCCTCCCCAGAGAGAGCTAGTCAAGGGTGAGTGTCCTTTCCCTTGTCTTGAGGTGCTTTTGCACTGTCTCCCCTCAACTGAGCCCTTTTTTCATTGTGTCTGGATGTTTGGATTAAACAGAAAAGGTGAGTGTTGGGAGTTGGTCCTCAGTCTGGAGCTAAACTTGAGCCAGCTGCCTGCTTAGGTTCCTCTGGCTTTTCCGGGAAGATTTACCCCTGGCCTCTTGCTGTCACCTCTGAAGGGAAAGGGGACTAATGTCAGAAGGGTGCCTTCTCTCCACACCCAGACCTGGCATTAGCTGATCTAAATCCCAGGCTTCCTGGGGGAGAATCATCAGGCATACCTACAAATCACCTGGATCCTCATCTACAATCCATAATGCTGCTGAGCTCCATATCAGAATGAAAGGAAACACTTGACAATTATAAAATACTAAATATAGCTCAGTGCATTTAAAAATGAACAATAGTCAAAGCCTTGACACAGTTTTCTTTGATGTGGATGGAGTCTTTGGCATTTGGAAGCACAATAAGATGAATTAATTGCTCCTCGTTACATGGGAAGTCAGGAGGGGTGTGAATGTGCCTTCTCTCCTCGGCATTGGCCGTTGCCTGACCGAAATAGCCCCTTTTGTATTTACTCCTGCTTCCTCTAATAATAAGCAAATTGGAGATCATGGCTGGGAGCATTCAAGTGCCCTTCATCCTTTCTCCAGAACTCTCAGAGAGTTTTGTGATGTTTATCTGCTCAGGGGCTACTGCTAATAATTGCAGAAGTCATGCGAATTCACAGAGTGCAAGATTAGAAACAGCATCTGCAAAATTACTTTTAGGGAAGTATTCTGTGTTTTATCTTTTTCTGCAAAAGTGATTTTGCAAGCAAATTGCTGTCTTTCCTCTCTTGCACTATATTTTTATATTGCTGGAAAAAGTATATTTAGAGGGAAACATTTAATAGCTATCAAGAGTTTTTGAATCCATGGTCTTTTTTTTAACTGTATGCATTTTTCCTGTTAAAATGGTAGACTTCCATGTGAATAAATTAGATTGGAGTCCTTAAATTCTGAAATGATGGGCCCTGGATAAAGTGTTTGGAATATATTGGCCTAGAAGGCTGTTCATTAAAATTCCATATATGACAGCTATAAAATTGTACATGCAAGCCTGTGACCTTTGTACTTTATCTTTGTTTGTTTATGGTTAATGCCTATGAATTATGAGATAATTGATTCCCCAGAAAAATAAGAAGCTGGAGAAGCAAAGGAGAAAGGAACTGATTAAAAGGAAAACGCTAGAAAGAAACTATCCAGAAACCAGTTCATAAAATGTCCTTGACTTTTGGGAGCACACCACTCCGATATGTGCATCTGCGATGCAGCTGCCTTTCCGTCATGTATATTACATGTAGACATTGTCGTACTTTCAACCATTAGAAGGAGGCAGTCAGCCGAACCCAGAATTGTAGCAGCAGCCTTGCTCTGCTTCGTGAAATATGAAAGTCTGTTTACTTAGTAACAATAACGATGTGAAAAGCTTGGGCTGAGGCGTTTCTGAGTGGCACATCCTGCCAGACCCCATGTGACTGGGGTAGTGAGGCCATTGATACCGTGGGGTGCCAGAAGTTGGGCAGGGAGGGGAGAGGAGTGGGTCCTGAGACATGCACCCCAAGTTAGAGTGCTTTGTCTGCCCTCATTCTCAGGTCAGATGGGCCATTCGATCCTAGCAACCCATCAACAGTCTTAGACCCATGTTGCCTGCTTCATAAACATTTTCCACAGTCCAGGTCACAGGTTTGACTTAGGGTTCAGTTGGAAAGGAAGAGTTACCTTTTCTTATTCCCCCAATACTCAGCTTTCTGTGGCCCCATTCTTTGTCATCTTAGGGATAGATGGGCTTAAAATCAGTAATAAGGTGTCAGTATGAAGTTGTCCAAGCTTTTTCCTAGGACACATTTGTCTTGTTCATGCATGCTCCTATGTACATCCACACTCTGAGGGTTTCCTGTAACCTCAGACATCATAGATGATAACTCAGTATTGACTTAAAACTGTATCAGTTTTTCAAGATACAGCAGTGTGCTCATCTGTTGTAAATCTCATCCACGTCCCAGAACTGTTGGTGTGAAAACATTTTAGAATAAAATTAATATGGTGTACAAAGGTAGCATATATTTTTGAATTTACTGAAGCTCCAGTATTTGAGTAGATTAGCAACATACCCTCCCCCCTATAATCTAGGGAGATGAGTAGTAAGGATAGAGTGGAATGTTTAAAAGTCCAGGATATTAGACTAGAGTGACACAGAGAAGCAATTTACTCAGGCCTGACACTTACAGTTATCATTTCTTCAAAGCCAGGCCTGTATCTCTCGGCCGAAAATGACAATTTACAGATCCCTCCATGGAAATCTCTTCGCTTGGCATCCTTCCTTCCTCCCATTTCAGGATAAGTGGGTTTGCAGCCAGGCTCTCAGTTCTGATTTTCCCTGGTGGAGCTTATTATCTGCAGGGTTACTTTAGATTTTAAACAACAACAAAAATTTCATTCTTTTAGTTTTTAAATGTATATCATCTATAAAGGAGAGATGTTATGAAATTAAATGAGTAATCAGAGCGTTTCCACTACAAAAGGTAGGAAATCACTGGTATAGACATTGTAGTCCATTTGCAGAAAATTGCCTATTCTCAAGTAGGTAGGTCAAGTACAGAAATAACCTCTACTTGAGATACAATTTCCTCTCCACACTTGGCTTTCTCTCTATTAGGATAGGCGGCCAAGCCCTGCCCAAATTTTAACATTCGGCTGTCTTTACACTAGCAGTTTTTTGGTTATATGCATTAAAGTGTATTTGCTTATGATGGAACTCACACTCACAGCTTCAATTTTATAACCAGAAGGACTTGAGAGAATAAAGTTTAAATCTTTTATTTTGTAGACAAGGGGAGAGTATTAAGTGACTTGCCCAAGGTAATGCACCCCATTAACATGAGGCAGAGGCAGATAGAGAGCCAGGTCCCTGACTCCTCGGCCAGAATGCCTTTTCCTGGCACAGATCAACTTGGTGTGATGGAAGCATTTGAATTCGAACTCCTGCTTTGGAACTTTTGTTTCATTCAGGTACCTCATGGCATGCTGGGTAATAAGACAGTCCCACTTTATTTACCTAAAGAAAAAGACCATGTTCTGAAGCTGTGACATAAACAGCAAAGCTGGTGACATTTCTCCTTTCCCGATTTCCCTGTTAAATAAGAAGTATCAAACTTTCCTCGTGAACATTTTGAGGAACTTTTTAATCAGCCTAGCAAACTCGACTAGAATTAAGAGTGGGCTATGGAGATGTAGGGAGCTCACTTCCACTTGGACCTGGGCTTTCAATGGGTGAGTCACTCCACCCAACTGTGCACAAACGAGCTCTGTGTTGGGGCGAGCAGAATAGCTCCTGTCATCAGCATTCCATAAACAGAACGCTCAGGTCGGAGAGAGCCCTGTGATGTACTTTTGGAATAGACCCAAGCCTACGGCTCTTTTGTAGTTTTTCCTGAATTTGCGTCAGCTAGACAAGCAGGAAGTCTGGGCTGCCATTTTCCCAGAAACCCTAGCCTGAGCCCTGGGGAAGCTAAGGCTTGTTCCCTGTTGGGGAAGGCACCTGTGGGCATACCTATGCCATTACTTCAGTTTCAGAAATCACCTTGAGGGCGTTTATAACCTCTCGTTAGGGATAAGTGGCATGGGGACTGGAGTCCAAATTGACTGTCCCAAAGAGAAACCAGTGAGTTTGTATTCTTGACAGAGAAGAGAGTAAGCATGACTAAAGCCATGTTTTCTGTTTGTTACCCACGGATCACCCTCTGAGAGGGTGATGGGGCAGGTAGCAGGTGAGCCACCCGGGGCCAGCTAAGAGTAGATTGCCTGGGGCTGAGATCAGTGTGTGTGTGAGGCTCAGTTTGGCTTTGGGGCATTTGTACACAGCCAGTCAGTTTATCATAAAATTCCACAGACTTCAAGATTTGTCTTTTTTCAGACATCTTAGTATCTGAAACGTTTCAGATTTTAAAAAGTTACCAGAGGAATAGCTTTAGGTTAGGGCACTCAGCAGATAAATAAATGTAGCTACAATCTGAAGAAGAATGACACCTGACCAGAGTGGCAAAAGCCTCACTCTAGTCACCATGGTCCTTCCACTGGGGACCAGTAGCCCTGCAAGCTTGCAGGGTCCTCGTGTGTTATTCAGCTGCAGCACACGACCATACAGATGCTTATAATGACTGAGTGCATCCCCCAAGAGCCGTCCCATGAGCCTCATTATTTTTTCAGTTAAAAGCCAAAAAAAAACAGATAAAATATTATAAAAATTTATGCAAGTGTTAGGCTCTTTTTCAAGGGTTAATATAAACTTTGAAAACTCATATTCCTGGCAGTTATGGGGCAAAGTTGTGTCTGTCCGACTTGGGGGACACCTAATTGGTCTTTCTTAGAAGCCCCTAGAAATTATCTTATAGGCTTTTATTTTTATTTTTTTTAACTTCTTTTGGCCTTGCCTTTGGCACCTCAGCATGTTTATTCACCACCTTTGGGTGAATCTGTGAACAGTGCAGCCACCTCTCTGCTGGTACTCTGTCTTACCCGAAGCTTGCCTTGGCCTTTCATTCACTCTCTGAACTCTGAATGGCAGCTGTGGAGGGCGATCTTTTTATTTTGATGTCACCATTTTGTTCCCACTTTCATGGATTCTGGGGCCAGATAGATTTATAGACTTCCTGCTAGCAGCCAGGGACCTTGACATGTGTACCCAGCATGAAGCCCTGCCTGCATCCCTAGGGCCTGTCCCCCACCAGGGCTGTGGCCATTTCTCCCATCTGTGCTGGGGGAGCCACAGAACCAGCTCGGAGGAATGGGGGGTACTTTTTCATTGTTGTAGTTGTTGGTAATTGACCTTCTAGATAGTTATGTGGGTCATACATTCCTCCAAAAATGTGAAGAAAAAAACAACCCACATTCCTACCCATTTTATTATAACCCAGGTTTGTGTGTTTATATACATTTATATTTTTTAACTGAAGAAGAAAAATAACCCTGCCTTTGTACGCATTCTTTTTAACAAATTGTTTATTGTTGTATCCAGGTGACAAGCATGGTAAGTATTTTCACCAGTTGAGTATTCTGTATTTTAGCTGTGCTTGGCAGACTTTTTGGCTAGCTTTGTGTTATCAGCCTTGGCTTTCCTAGAGAAGACCCACTTAGGAAAAGGAGAAAGTACTTACCTGATAGCATCCCCTGTGTCCTTGGCTACAGATGGAACCCATGTAGCCTTCTCGCGGTGGGATACCTGAGAGAGCATGCGCCCCGCCAGCATGCTGCTTGGCCCATCAGTCACCACCCTGCCCA
>NW_005366171.1:4764539-4786262 GCF_000412655.1 Myotis brandtii
CCCCCCCCCCCTCCCCTCACCCCGCCCCACTGCCTCTGAGCCTCCCAGACCAGGCGTCTGCCAGGGCTTCCAGGCCTCGCATGACTCCAGCAGTTCCTGGCACTGTGGCCCCTTGATAGCACACACAGTCAGGGCCTCCTGACGCTCTGGATGGCCCTATCCCAGATCCACCCTCCTCCCCTATCTATATGCTTGAGAGCAGGGCCCTTTTTTCCTTGAGTGTGTTAAGTAATTGGAGAAGTCTCCCTTTGGAAGCTGGAAAAATAAATACAGTGTTCACTCTTCTCAGAGGCTTCCCATTCTGTTGGAAAACAGATTAACAAAAAAATTTATTTTTTAAACCTTGCCACTGGGTGTTCTCAGTAAATGCTCTGAGTAGCAGTAGGCTCCGTGTGTTTTGGCCTTCTGGCTGTGTTTATTTATCCGTGCATGTTTGCTTTCCCGGCCTCTTTTGTGGCTCTGTATTTTAGTCCATGTGCTCGTGGCTGTGCCTGTGTGAGCTGCCTAGTAGCCATGCGTTACGTATTAAGTCTGTGTATCACTGTCACCTTCAAGGATCAGACTGCCAAGGATAAGGCCCTTCAGCACATGGCCGCCATGTCCTCAGCCCAGATCGTCTCGGCCACTGCCATTCACAACAAGCTGGGGCTGCCTGGGATTCCACGCCCCACCTTCCCAGGGGCACCGGGGGTGAGTCACGGCTGCATCCAGAAACGATGGCCCTGGAGGCATGGGGTCACCATGGGCCAACATGAAACTGACCACCTGGCACTTGTTATGATTTGGTCAGGTGTGAGAGAACCACCTTGTGGGGAACTGATGATGGGTGCAAAAAGGCGAAAGAAAGAAAGAAAGAAAGGGAGGGAGCCAGGGAGTGAGAGAGAGATGGGGGAGTGGAGGGAGCCTTCGTCCCTGAAGACATAGAATCAAGTATCACTTTTCCCGTGCCCTCCTGGGCTGTGATCTGCCTCTTTTGCTCTTTTTCCTAGTCCCTGGTCTCTGTTCCTGTGTCCTCAGGGTCACTTTATGGCAGCTAGCCCCTAAAGCAGCGGTTCTCAACCTGTGGGTTGCGATCCCTTTGGGGGTCGAACGACCCTTTCACAGGGGTCACCTAAGACCATCCTGCATATCAGATATTTACATTACGATTCATAACAGTAGCAACATTACAGTTATGAAGTAGCAACGAAAATAATTTTATGGTTGGGTCACAACATGAGGAACTCTATTTAAAGGGCCAGAAGGTTGAGAACCACTGCCCTAACGGAACAAAGAATTCTGTTAACATTTTCATTTTGTACCTACCAAGGACTGAGACACTAAATGTTATGGTCCCATTTAATCTTCATTATAATCCTTAATGCCTCTTATTGTTATTGCCATTTTACAGATGGGAAAACTGAGGTTACTTAGAAACAAAACAAGAGTTTGGGAACATGATCATAATCACATGGATAATGGTGTCAGGACTCAAACCCAGGGCTCTCTGACTTCTTTTACATAGTGCTGCCTCCAGCAGGGAGTCAGCAGGTACCAAAAGCCCCAGGAAAACTCACAGCAAAGGAGGTGTCTGCACTGCTGTTTGGAGCTCCTGGCTGGCCTCTTGTTTTGAGCTTTGTCCTCTTCCTGGCTGGGCCTTCGGTGCTGTGAGCTGAGGCAGCAGCATGTTACACAGGGAGCATTCAGAATGGAGAGGGAAGAGAAGGGCGGGTGGGTGCAGGGGTAGAGCAGTCAGATGAAAATATTTGTGAAGGCCCTGCAATAGACCCAGATCGCTGCCAGGTGTCGCTGCCTGTCCCTGCCAGTGGGGACTATCTGGAAGAGGAGCTAAAGGAGCCTTGGGTTGCTAGGCTGAGGACATAGGCGGCAGTTTTCTGCCCAGCAGTGACCACACCTGCATTTAGGGAGGGTCATTGCACCTGGCGGATGATCTGAACCCACCATCTTTAGCAGGGGTTGCAATGCACATGCATCCTGAACTGTGCTTTGAAGTGAACTCATAATCCTGAAGCCTCTTGCATTTTGCCTTCCAGTTCTGGCCGGGAATGATACAAACAGGGCAGCCAGGATCCTCGCAAGAGTAAGTCTGAGGAGGGGCCAGTATTGACTACAAGGGCCTAGGCACTGCCCACCCTGGATAGTGTTTTCCTGGGGCCAAACTGCCTCGGAGCTTGGAGGGGCGGGGAAAGGAGATTTAACCTGAGATCACTGACATCATCCCTCATTGTTACCTGCTGAAGCCAATAGGAAAGAGACTGCTTAGGTCCTGGAGACATGTAAATACCTCACTTCCGCCTTAAGTTTAGTGGTCATGTAGCTCAAAACAGGAAGAGGATTCCAATCCCTTCCTGGCTCTGAAGGGCAAAGCCTAGGGTCATCCTGAGAAAGTGCCTGCCCGAGGGAGGGCAGTGGGGTGATTCCATAGCCCATTCTGCCCCGGCTTTCCCTGTGGCATGGTGGCTAATAGAAAATCCCAATGATGCTTTGAGGGCCAGGGTAGCAAGCTCAGTAAACTAGCTCGTATATTCTCGAAAGAACTCGAGCTGTTTGGCCTAGAGAAGGCGAGCATTCCCAAGCCATGCCTGGGATTGGTGACCACGAACCTCCGTCTCTGGAGGGATGAGATGTTCAGAGGCAGATGTCCAGCTCCTCCCACTGAACTGGTGTGAAGCTGGTGGTGGGTCCCCAGCAGCCTGCTGGCCCCTCAATTGTCGGGAGTAACCCTCTCAGTCTTGGTGGAGCTCTGCCTGGCTGTGCCCCACTTGCAGGCAGGGAACCTAACACTGGGGAGAAGCCCAGGCCGAGTCCCTAGCCCTGGGAGGCCGAGGCCAGGACTGAGGTGTAGCCACTGCGACAGGCGCCATTTCTAACTCTCTCCATTCTCCTGTCCCCAGTGTCAAGCCCTTCGTGCAGCAGGCCTACCCCATCCAGCCAGCGGTCTCAGCCCCCATTCCAGGTGAGTCTCCGAGGGCTCCCTCTCATTTTGTTCCACAGCTGCATGTCCCCTCTGACTTGCAGAGCCATGGCTGCCCTCTCTGCACCCACATGTTTAAGGCCGGGGTTCGCCTGGATCTTAGAAGGGTCACAGGGGGTCCCTTTCCAGGTCCGCGATTCCTCTCAGTTACCTCATGAGTGCTCTTCAGATGCATTTTTTTAAGGAAACAGGAAGCCTGGTCACTTTCACTCAGCACCCTGGTCATCCTTGGAAGGGGAAGTTACTGTGGTTCCTTCCCCATCATTAACAGGCCGAATTGGGCAATCTAGATCCTAAAGGCAGATGGGGTTCATTCACCCTTTCCTAGATAAGTAGGTTTCAATTCCTAGTACCCTTTCTTCAAAAGAGAGCTGCCATGGAAGGCCACACTAGAAAACCTGTATCTGCTCCCCCTACACACACGTGCATGTGGAATGAGCGGTGGAGCCGCTCTCCTCTACAGACCCCAGGCTTATGCCCTCTGCTCCAACACCATGGAGCACTCTGAGGGAATATTCCATACTGCCGGTGGCTGCAGGCTTAAGAAAGGAGGGGGAGAAACACAAGAAGTGTCTGGCATGTGCCAACCTCACAGGAGATCTTTGTGAGCATTCATTCTGTCTTGCCCTGGCCCCCAGCTCAGCCCCTTTGTCCAGGAGTAGGTGTCCTCAGGCCACAGCCCATAGCGTGAGTTGAAATGGTCTTTACGGGGAGCCACACGCTTTATCAGGACACTGCCTCAGGGTCCTTGGTCAGAGTCTCACCCCGACCTCACATGACACTGGTGTAGCCGGCCTTTCTTCCTGGGTCATCTGTTTGTAGGGCCCTGCCCCCGATTGGCCTGTGGCCCAAGGGGAGGCAAATGGCCAGGATTAAAGGTGATGATTGGTCTTTCAGGGTTTGAGCCTGCATCAGCCCCAGCTCCCTCGGTCCCTGCCTGGCAGGGTCGCTCCATTGGCACAACCAAACTTCGCCTGGTGGAATTCTCCGCTTTCCTCGAACCACAGCGAGACCCAGACTCGGTGAGTGTGCTCAGAGAGGTGTGCCTCAAATCCAGCATTTGCTGTCCATTTCCATTCCCCTTCACCATCCTTTCCCCTGCCCTCATGCCTGACAGATAACCCGAGTGGATGTGGACCTGAAGGAATAGCCAGCCAGCTTTTCAATTAAGTAAAAGGTATTTCCATTGACAACTATGTTGAATTTAGAGCTGAACGATTGCGGATGCGTTGGACCTGACACTCCAGGGAACACTGGCGCTGAAGGGAACGGCCTTAATAGGCTCTTGCATTTGGTAAAATTTAACCTTTATTGAGCCTTGCCACATGACTGGTATTAAGCAAAGCTGTTTATATATACAGTTACATTTTACCCTCATCAAAACCTTATAAGGATAGGTACTGTCTGAGAGATGACGAAACAGAAGTTAAGCAATTTCCCTGAAGTCACACTGTTAATAGTTGATGGATTAGAGATTCAAACTTATGTTTTTCAAACTCAAGCCTAAACATTTAGCCAGGATTCTACACTGCCTTTCCAAGATAGCAGCTATGTTTTCTCACGATAGCAGGTTGTTATCTTCTTAAGGAGAAGTAACAAGATGGTACTTTAGCAATTGGACATAGAATGCATTGTAATATCATAAATACCAAGAAAGTTGGCATCTGGCCTCTATTTGATGTCCACCTGCCCCCCCTTCGAGTGCTGCCATCCCTCCCTGCTGGGTCCATCATTTCCCATACATATGTGCGCCTGCCCCCAGGAAGCCCAAGGCCTGGTCTCACTCCCACTCCTTGGCTGTGAGGATGAGCACTGCATCTGCATGTGGGCGAGTCCAAGGCAAACACTGGAGAAATCGTGAGTTTGTCTTTGGGAATCTTCACCAACCCCTTCCTGTGCTCCCTATCGCACCCACCTTGCTGATCTCCAGGGCCACTGAAAGCCATGCTTTCCGTGTATCTGCCGCCTTGCTGTCATTCTGTTACCAGAAAAAGTGTCACGAGTGATTTCGCCATCTGTTGTGAATAACGCAGATACTGAACACTCACGGGTGACCTCTCCTGGGAGGATTTGCACTTGAGCTTGGTGGAAAGCCTCTGGTGACAGGATGGGGGAGACGCCCTGGGCAGAGGCTTCCACCAGCCATCACCACAGCAGAGGCTCAGGGGAACGCCGTGCAGCCACTGACATTTCTGTCTATGAGTTGTGAACTCTGGCAGCTGGGAGAAAAATAGAGCCTGCTCCAAAATTAGGGGAAAATGAAGGCGATGTAAGTAGGTCATTGGGCCTATTAAGGCAGGTATAGGAAAATAAGGTTATTGAAAACAGGGAAGAGAAAGCCAACTAGATCATTTTTTTCGTAGCTGAGTGGTTTTACAGGAAGGGTGATGGCAATGCCCTTTCCCTGATTGGCCTTTCCCTGATGAATGAAAAGGTTTGGCTTTGTAGCTTTGACTCTAATTCATGACTTTAACGGTCCTAAAACAAACGGAAGGCCCGGTGCAAGTCAACATTCCTGGGCCTCTTGGAAAAGTAATTATATTTTAGGGGACCCAAGATGGGGACTGAGAGAAATTGGAATTCAGTCAACAAATACTTTTTAAACACTACATGCCAGCCCCTGATTTAGGTGTTAGGGATTCAACAGCAAAGGAAACAGTCCTTATTCTAGTGGAGCCTCCCTCCTAGGTAGAGACGACAACAGTAACCACCCCAGCAAGTGCATGCACACGCACACACACACACACACACACACTCACACAGAATGGGAGGTGATGCTAAGTGCTTATGTGGAATGGTGATCCTTCTGCACAGGTGAAAATTACTTGCTCTTTAGAATAAAAAGGTATAATTTCAGAAAATGTCATATGTTGATGCTTTTGGCTTGTTACATTATGGTTTTAAGTTATGTCTATCAGATAATGCCAACCAAAACTGCATCACTATTCTGAAATTATTTTACTAAATCGTAACATCAGTCTCACTTGTTAATGTTGCTTCTAACATTCTGTGTTACGAACCCTGATTTTGCAGTGATACACAAATGAATTCACGGCAGGTTGCGACTAGTACATGTATTTGATTTTAGTGGAGATGTGAGGGTCCGGAAAGAGAGTTCTTATGCTAGAGGAAGCAGGGAACCCTTGGAGAAAAAGGTGACTGAGGAATTGAAATGGGGAAGAATTAACAAAATTATTTACAGCACTTTGATGATGCCTCAGGCACCAGCTTGTCGGATTATATAATATGTACTTTATTTTGCAAACATGAGGTGCTGTTATAGTGAACATGTAATGGCACTTCAGGACCAAGGTCACACTGAAAAACTTGTAGCATGTGAAAGGTTCCAACTATAGGAAAATATAAAGTCACCTAAAATAATTCACCTGGGACATTTAAATGAATGTGGATGTACTCTGCTTAAAACTTTAACATCAAATATTAAGCACGTTAATTTGATAAGGAAGCCAACAAGGTGACAAATAATTAAAGGTCCCCAAACAGATTTAACTCTGTGTTTGGAGATCTTTGTCTCCATGTAGGCATGCACACATTTCTCCCTGATTCTCCATAATGGCTTAGGCTCATTGGAATCATGGGGTTATAGATAGTGCTGGCAAAAAGCCAATAAATAATTCAATGCGCTGGGTGCAGTGCTAACTGTTTTTCATTAGTGATTTCTTCTATCCTCATCATAGCCCGGTGAGGTAGGTAATTCTGTTCCATTCTGTAGGAGAGGTTTGGAAAGATTGCTGTCTTCAGATAGTCAGTGGCTGTGGCCAGGTTTGAACCTTGCACTGTACTATTTTCCAGCAGTAGATAAGGCATGAGCAAGAAAGCCAAAAGGAGAGCCTAGTTTGCCACTGTCCAGGGTGGCCTCCCTTAGTTACCACTGCTCTGGAAATTCACTCTTCATTCTAACACATAGTCTTCATTGCCACCACTGAAGACTTCTTCATGACTCTGCCACCCTTAGCATTGGCAGCACTCGTAGTAGTACCAGCAGTGGTTCCATCTGTGGACATAGCCAACACTGTGCATTATCTTACTTAATCCTGTGACGTGCCCTTCCCAGTGTTAGGCAGCTAGCCGACATTGGAAATAGGATTCAGATCCAGGCCTGCTGATTCCACATCCTGAGATTGTAACCAAAGAGTGTATGTTCCATGTGTACCTGTGGCCTGTTTTGTAGGCTATAGCTGGCTAGACTCTATAAACTAAAGGAAGAATAATCTGTGGGATGTGCGCCCCCTGCTGGCTCTGCATCAAGCATAAACCAGATGGCAGCGTTTCCTCAAGTTGGTTGTTTATATTGGTGGAGAACCAGCAAGTCAGTCCCTCTGTTACCTTTGGCTCCACTAGAAGCTAAGAGAAAAACAGCAGAGGGTTAAGAAAGGAAGATCTAAAAAATTAAGACTATATTAGAAGTGGTTAGTAGTGCTTGAAAATACACTTTTTACATGATTTCAGTGTTGCATATCAAAGGACTTCAAATGTTAAGTGTAAGATCCTCCATCGCCTGTAATCAGGGCCCAGTTTCTGGAGACTGAGTTAGGCAGCTGCTGATTGAGACTGCTGAAAACCTGATCTTGGTTAGCTGTAAGCTGAATCCTGTGTGTGCATGGGGAGTGGTTTCCCTGATAAAGCCTAGTGGACTCCCTCTACCCGCACCCTGGGACACAGCAGGTTCCTCCAGCCCCCCACAGCTCAGCCACATCCTGCCCCACAGCTGGCAAACCCCTGCTGGTGCAGACTTCCCAGGCACCAGACTATATGCTTAATGCTTGTCATGGTCTACATGCCAGAATAAGCAGGACCGTGTGCAGGAAGAGAGTGTGTGAGGGTTGAGTTAGGTAGAAGTTACACAGCCAGAGAAGGGAGAATTTTGGGATGGAGAGGGAGGGACAAGGAGATTGTCTCTTTAGATTTTGAAAATGCACTGTCTTGCCAAAGAACAAGAAAAGTTCCACGATGTGGTACGGTAACAAACCTGAACAGGGAAGGCACATCCAGCTCATAACAAACACCTTGACACATGATAGCAATGACATTAATCACCGCACCTGCTGAGCTGCGTTATAACCACTATGGCCAAGCATTTGATTTGGGGACTGGTCTTATGTCCGGTCTATCAGGGAAGGAATGGAGGCTCCAACGCATTAAGATACATTATCAAGATCCACTCTCAGGAAGTGGCTATGCCAAGGTTTGGCTCCACTCTATTCCTAACCACTTCACTGTGGTTTTGGAGAAATCAAAAAATTCTTCCAACATAAAAACAGCTGCCTTCCAAAGTATGAGCTTCCTAAATGCAGGCTGCATGTTAGCAGGGCCCTTCACATGTGGTGAGGGTCGGGCTGGCTTTTCTCTGAGCTCCTTTTCCAACCTGCAGTGTTGTGAGTCTTCTCGGGGTTTGGGGCAAGGCACGAGAGAGGCCAGGAATGTTTCCACTGGGTCCTTAGAGCATATCTCCTGTCATGCTCTTGTGACGACACGTTCGTACTGGTTGAATGAGAAAGCTGGTATCGGAATGCTTACCAGTGGTGTGAGATTTGGGGCAAATGACTTCACGGCTCAGCCTGATTTCAGTTGGTACAGCGGGCGTACTAGGACCACTCTCATCATTGCTGCGACAATTACAGTTAGCAGCATCCCTGGACCTATTGAGCACTCCACACATGGTTTTTGGAACCTGAATGTCTTTTAGAAATGTAGCAGGAAATTGGGCCAGACAGATGGAGGGATCTGGCTTGGGAAGATCTGCTCACCAGGTGTTTTGGACTCTATTGAAACTCAGATGGGAGCCAGAATATCTTTTTCATTATTTTTTTTTTTTAGTAGATAGTAAATTCATGTGGTCAAAAATCTATAAGCATAAAAGAATGGAAGGAGTCTTCACTACCTTCTAGTTCCTATCCCATCCCAGGTAGGAATCACCTTTGCTAGTTTCTTGTTTTTCCACAGATTTTAGTACATGGACAGCATAATATGGACATATTCTCACCCTCCTTTTTAAAGAGAAGTTGTGATCTGATGTGTTTCAGGAAGATGACAGCTGTAGCAGGTCAGAGAATGGCTGGGCTAGGAGATGAGTGACAAGCACCAACCCTGGGCACAAGCAGTGACCCAGGGGATAGACATTGTGTCGATAACTCTAAAAGGTCTTAGGGGTTAATTAGCTGTGGAGGAAGAGGATGCTGGAAATGACCGATCTTTTGAGAGTGGGAATGGTAGTATGATTTGAAAAGTCACAGAACAAGGAGGAAGCAGGTTAATCGCCTTTCCTCAAAAGAAACCTGTTGAAGGGGATATTGGAAACAGAGACGTTCAGCAAGTTTAAGTTAACAACAGCCCAACACCGGGCTCATAGATGACAGGGTTGATATTTGAACTTGGTCCTAATCCAGAGTCCAAAGTTTGAAAAATTGGGGAAGGTAGCAGCAATGACCAACATTGAGGGAGGTCTTTCCCACGCATTCATCTCACAGAGAAGGATGCACCCCCTGAGGGAGTGCAGAGGACAAGGCTCATTACTGCTTCACAAGCGGCAGCCAGCGCAAGAAGGTGAGCAGGACATTTGGAGGAGGAGGAAAGTAAGGACACTTGACTCAGGTTCCACGGGAGGAGAGAATTCCTGGAGGGTCCCCAGGCTTGTGTGATGGCAGGTCCTCAGCCAGGAGGCAAGGGGTTTTGCTGGGGTGTCCTGGCCTCTTTACTTCTAAGTGGCTGGAACAGCCTGAAGCATGGAGCCTCCTGGTGTGAGGAGTAAGTCAGCAATCTTCACAGCCTGAGCGAGCCCGAGGTCTCCCCTTCAGGGGAGCCTGCACTGAAGTTCTGCAAATACATCCTACAGTGCACCTGATTCTTTCCCAGAAAGGCAGTTGGTCAAACGTGGGCCCGAGCATGATTTAACCTTCCTCTCTGTACAGCTTCTTTCAAAGGCCTAAATTCACGGAGAGCTAAAAGTCTTTTGTTAGACCACAGACCCTGACTTTGCTTTGGAAAACATGACCAGCTAAGGAAACAAGGCATTGAGGAGGCCCGGGGCAGAAAAAAGGGTGAATGGTTTGCATGGGATTCGATTGGAGAAATAAGGAAACAAGATCAAAAGCAAGGTTTAAGTTCCAGATTGCCAGGAGGGTCCTTGCCTGGGTCCTGGACAGGGTGGAGGAGGCCAAGGTTTCTCTGAAGAAGCTTCCAAGCCTGCAGTGGCTGCTGGGGCTGACACTATGTCTCATTGTGGGGTTCTGCATTTATGGGAAACAGCTGTTTGGGCAAATCGGTTTCTGGTCCTTTAAAAAAGAAGTTCCTCTACCCCAGTTCATAGCTTGTGTGTGGATCTCATTAATAGTAAACCTGCAAGCCAGTATCTGTGCAGCTCCCTACGGCTCACACAGAACTGTCTTGTTTACTGTTTCATTTGACCTTCACATTGACCCCCAGATATCAGCAGGCCAGGTGTCATCCCTATGTTCAGAGGAGGAAGCCAAGGCCCAGAAAGATTAAGGAACTTGCCTCAGGTCACACAGCTCAAAACCAACAGAGCCAGGATTCTACCCATGTGTTGTTAATGTCTGCATCCCATACTTAGAATAAATGGTCAGAAAGCACACTTGCCCTGGAGGCTCTCAGAGGAAGGCCACAGCTGGTCTGACGGTTGGCTATGCCCAGTATATGTGCTTTTCCCAGAATTTTCTCATATATTTTACCAAGTGTGGTCTTCCAGTAGGGCATGGAGATGAAGTATCTTTCTGAGGTTGAGGTGATGGCTCCCTTGGGTGCGGTGTGGTTTTGTCACCCTTTCCCGCATGACTGCCCAGCTGTTCTATGGGCTCATCCATGCACCTCTCACAATAGCAGTGGATGGTTTACTTCCAATGTCTGAGCTGCTCTGGGCACTCACTCTCTTTCTTCATTACCATTTGGGGATGAGGCAATTGAAAGCATCTGGAAATCTGGGTTTTATAGACATTTCACAGAGGCCCCAGCCAGGCTCCATCTGCTTTCCTTGGCAGGTCAGCCCCACGCCCGCTTGCCTTCCTGGTTGCTATCCCTGCGCTCAGCCAGTGGCCCTTACAGCTGCACTTCTGTGGGGAAGACACACCTCTTTCTACGGAAACAGCAGCCCCTCTAGAGAGATGGAGGTGGACGTGGGAAGTGGGGGTGAGGGCATGCATCCTGGTGTGCGATCTGGGAAGGAAGGACTTGCTTGCTCCTACTTTCTTGTTTTCTATGTTTCTTTCTGGGAAGAGCACAGGGAGGGCATGAAGCAGCACCAGGGCCAGGTAACCAGACAGGGCTGGTGTCTCTGAGCAGTCAGCCCAGGATGGAGCCTGCTTGTGGCGGAGCCCAGGAGAGCCCCTCCTGTCCCCCCAAGGGCTGAGTATGTAGGTCACTTTCCTTGGCTGGCCCTGCAGCCACTCCATGGGGTCATCACAGGTTGCCCAGGCTGCTCTGGGAGTGTCTGGACAGGGAGTCCTGGCAGGAGCGTGACAGGAAGCAAATGGAGGTGATTTGTCCTTGTTCTGTTCCAACTTGTACATTATCATCCCTTGACATGAGTTATTTGTCTTAGTTTCTTTAAATTCCTAAGTGGATTATAATTTCTCTCTTGGTATTATTTGACAGCAGTCATTTTTCAAGGTTTTACTAACGTTCTTCAAATACTTGGAATTTTTGGGACAAGTTTATGAAAAGACCGCCATCTTCAGGTCAGATAGTGTACTGCAGCGCTGAGGCGTGTCCTAAGGAGCAGCCCAGATGCCAAGGAGTAGATTTATGGGGCTTTTCCTTCCTTTTCCACAAAAAGTGAACTGCCTCATCCGAGGTCTTTAGAGTAAAATGGATTGGCAATCCTTTACAAAAAGAGAGAAAAGAAAGAAAGACCCCAGTGGCCCCTGTGGGAGTTGTGTTGTTCTGGTTGTCTTGTCCGCGGTGATGGGCGCCCTCCCAGGCTGCCCCAGCCCCACTTGTGAGGACAGATTTTGCCCACTTCAGAGAGTGGGCTCTGATGTGCCTGTGGGAAGTGTGGGGGCCAGATCCCTCCATGTGCACATCACCCCCACCTCGGCCACTCTACATTACAGTAGCTAATGGCAGTGTCCAAACAAGGAATCACCTTAATGTATCTGAAACTTACCTCTCTTAATTTCTGCTTTAAAGTTGAGTATTTCACTTCTGTTGCTGTCAGAGGGACAGCCTGACTTTCAGATGATCTCTTCCGAAGTAAAGAAGCATCATGATTATTTGGGGAAATGTAATAGCAATAAGTGACGTGCTGGGCACAGCATTATGTATTTTCCATGCGTTGTCTCACTTAATCCTTGTGGCACTCCTTCGAGGGAGTCCCGTTTTGCCCCAGTATCACGGAGGTGGAAAAGGCAGCAGAGCGGCTGGAGTCGCTGTCCCAGATGACTCAGCTGGACACTGGTGCCAGCACCAGGGTTCAGACCAGATCCCCATCCGACTCCTCAACCTCCCTCAGCAGCAGAGAGAAAGAGAGCCAGGAACCAGGAGAGAAAGTGACCTCTCAGAACAGCTGTGAGGGCGGAGGAAAGCCGTTTGTGAAACCCCCAGGGCAGCTAAATAACCCTTTGCAAGTAACTTTGTTGAGTTTCTAGGATTACATTCACCCTTTCACTACATAAAACTGCTGTGAAAAAGAACTGGAGGGATTACAGCAGTAAAGAGAGGAAATGAGCATTTCCCCAAGTTGAAAGAGAAATCCGTGTGTGAAGGTTGTGTCAGGTGCTGCTAAGCACCTGTCCGGTTGATCCAGGTAGGATTTTGCTGGTGCAACATCGTTCTTTTGGGGGAACCTTGCAGGCAGACAGGGGTCCCATCTTCTGGCCAGTCGTCCTGAGAGGTTGAGCCTCAGGAAGGCTCTGTGATCTGACTAAGTTCCTTTCGGGTCCAGGGAATTTGTGGTCAGCTAGAATAAACAACCTGAAGCACGACTCTTAATGTTTTTGTTTCCCTTTATAGTCCTTTCCCTTCCTCAAAAAAGTCTAGGTTGTTTCAAGGTAGTTTTTATTTAATTTAATATAGTACATATGCTTTATATATAAGCCAAATGGAGCCTCACTCGTGGCCTGAGGAAAAGCAGCAGCCCCCTGCCCCAGGTCTTCCCACCTCACAGCCCTACTCCTCAGGGACAGCTGCTTACAGCCTTTTGGCCAGTTCTTCAGATATCATCTCCATATTTCTAAATAACACGCTTATCCTATATATCTCAGCCCATCAATTTTAGACATTTTCTGTTGACTTTTTACTGTGGAAGATCAGGACTTAGCTCTCTAAATTTAGCATATGACACCCCCGCCCCCCCCTTCTATCCCTCCCAATGCGATTATATCACAAGTTTTGGTTTAATGTTCAGTGCTTATATTACAAAGCTGTGTCAGTTTTGTGCACGGCGTGGTTAATGTGTGATGTGTTAGAACCATTTCTTGATTGTAAAGCTTGTTATTTTAGGGTTTGTCATTTCTTCTTTTTATTTGTTCAGTTTTTACATTATATGAATTCATCCTCACAATTTCTAACAGAATTCTCAAACTCTTCTCCAGGTGGTCACATAAGTCAGGGAATCTCTCAGGTCCGCATCCCCTTGGTGACATCCCTCCAGGGCCCCTCCAGCTCCTCATCCACTGGACCGGTCTCTGTCCAGGTCAGCGGCCCAGCTGTTGGCCAGCGAGTTCCTCTTCCTCTCTCCTGGGTCAGGGCCCCATCTCCCTCTATTTTGATTTACTCCATTTCATAGGAACGTATCCTCCTACAGCTAACTGAGAATGGTTACAAAGATTAATTTCCTGAAACCTTACAGATCTGAGAGTGTGTTATACTCTCACAGGTGATGGATGACTTGGTTTTCATCAGGCTTTTGCCTTAGAGATGTGAAACTTAACTCATATTTCCAAGGAGAATTCCACACAGGTTCTCTTTGCTAATGAGAATAAAGTCATCCATATTTTTAAAAAGCAGGTAAATGCTGACTTAGGTCATGTGACGTGCAAGAGATGTTGACTGTCTTTAACCTCAGCCTTTTCTCTAGGAATCTTTGAGAACTCCTGTTTACATGGGCAACACATGATTGACTATAGAGGCAGTAAGCTAGCTCTGTCTAGTCCAGCCGTGGGCAAACTATGGCCCGCGGGCCGGATCCGGCCCGTTTGAAATGAATAAAACTAAAAAAAAAAAAAGACCGTACCCTTTTATGTAATGATGTTTACTTTGAATTTATATTAGTTCACACAAACACTCCATCCATGCTTTTGTTCCGGCCCTCCGGTCCAGTTTAAGAACCCATTGTGGCCCTCGAGTCAAAAAGTTTGCCCACCCCTGGTCTAGTCACTCTGTAGGGTCTGTGAAGAGAGGGACTTTGAAGTATTGGCTCACGGATTCCCTGTGCCTAGCACAGTGCTTAGCGTATATATTACCCCCAATACTTGGGGCTTTGGTTTGTTGTTGTTTTCAGATATTTGTTTTTTGCCTTACAGAATAGAATTACTCTTTTTTTGGTTTTGTCCCACCTTTAGTTTTGGGTAACCAGCCCTACTAGAAAGAAAATGGGATTTATTTGGGAGGGCGGGGGAGAGAGAGGGAAGGATGTGTCTACCCTGGCCTTCTTCCCTTCTAAGGAGAACTGGCAGGATGGGAAGTAGTAGGTAGAGCCTCATCAAATGGTTTGTAGAGTTCTTATTTCATTAAAACTTGAACCCACACCTATCAGATAGATTTTTTTTTCTTTTCAGCCTCTGGATTTGGGGGCACAGGGACTCCTGACCTGCCCAGGTTGAGTTAGGGAGAGAGTGAGGTCTGTTTGTCTCACTGCTGTGGTCTCCAGGACACCTTCTTTAGTCCTTGGTATTCTTAGCAACAAAGTCACCTCTTGGCAGGAACAAAGCCACTCAGATGCCAACAGTCAGGGTTTGGTTTCAAGTCACCAGCCTTGGAGAGTCAGTGCCCGATTTCCTTTGGCAAAGACAGCCTGCCCCTTCTCAGTTCCTTTCAGCCACTTGGGCACAAAGGTAATTTCCTCAAAATAGAAACCTTTCAAGACTCTATCTGATGCATCTGTGAATCATTACATTTCTCCCGAATTCTAATTTAACATCTTAGAATTTTGAAAACACTATTTAGCTTCTTTCATTTTTTTTCTCAAATCAACTTTCAAACCAAAAGTAGATCTGCATTAGAAGGGTCTGGGCATTTTCTTCTGGGAGACCGCGTGATTGGTATTCGCACCAAGATGCATGCGTTGACAGATCCAAGTTTTATTCTTAACTCCAGGACTAATCCCGGATGTGTGACCTCAGACAGGTCCGTTCATCTCTAAGCTTCTATTTCCTTATCTGTAAAGTGACCTTAATAAAATCCATCTAACAATGTCATTGTGAGGCAAGGAGTACCTGAGACCACATTGCACATCTCCTTTTACCCACTGATGAGACTGGAAGCTCCTTAGCAGTTGTGCTTTATACATTTCTGTGGGCTTTTACTAGTATTTGCTTGTAACTGAAAAGATGATGTGACCAAGAGCATTAGAGAAAACCTACAGAAAGATCCGAGGCACTCGGCCCCACCGCATGCCTCACCTCCCTAACACAGCCACGGCTTTGACTTTATGTAAACATTTTTTCCTTTCTCTTCCCGCACAGGCACACTCTGTTCTTTCCCAGTAGCTTCCAGGTCTCAGTCCCACTAGAGAGTCTCCAGGTAACTGGAAGGAGCAGAGGCGGGGACCACGTCAGAGCTTGATAGGTGCCTCTTGGTTTTTCATTTTAGCGGATGCCTTTGAGGGATGTTGAAGCCTTGGTTAAGATAGCTCTCTGATGTTGATTGTGAGGGGTGTTTAGCCTTCTCCCAGAAGATGCCCGGCCCTAGCCACACTCCCCATATGTGCAACACTGTAGACCACTGTGGGGGGTTGGGCCTCTCACCCTTTGGCTTTGTGGCCAGAGATCCACGACGTGGGCAGCAGGTCACAGATTTGAACCAGCACTTCCACAGGATATTTTTACAGGGTTGTGATCAAATGAGTTTGGGAAACTTTGGGTTATACAAAGTTAAAAAAATGTCTCTTTACTGCGGTGCTTTTAATATGCTAATATTCGCTGTGAATCTCAAAGAAGGAGATTCTATTAAAAAATCGTAATAGCCAGCATTCTTGAATGTCTACTCTTTGTTGGATCTAGGAGTTCTAGTGTGCTCTGTATAAGCAGTGTCTCATTTAAATCCTACAGCCACCCTATGGAGTAGATGCCATCACTCTCCCCATGTTAGACACTGGGGAAGCACTGCCCGGTGTCATAGCTGATTTGCAGTACTCTTGGTAGGCTGTCCTAACCAATCCTTTTATTTGGGGCTTCTATGGGATCAGTACTCAGAAAGCCTCTACTTGGAGAAATGCCAGTTTAAACTCAAAAAGTGAGTAGGGACTGCTAGGTGAAGAGAGACACAAGGTTTCTCTTTGAACCCTATTAAGTTCTGAGCTCCCTGGAACCCATGCACCCCCAGATGTCTTTGTGTCCCATTAGGTGGGTCTTATGGCCTATACCGCAGGAAGGATGGGCAGGGAGGGTCTGAAGTAGAGCATCTAGGCCAGAGGTTCTTAAACTTAGGTGCATATTGGAATTTGCCTACCGAGCATTAAAAATCACTGATGTCTGGCCTCATTCTCAGGGATTCCAAATTAGTCTGGGTGGAGCCCAGGCATTGGTGATTTTTAAATGCTCCTTGGTAATTCTGCTGCAACCTGGGTGAGAACCATTGGTTTGGACATTCTCCTCTGTGGTCCAATTTCCATATCTTATACTAAAGCAAGGCAAAGAAAGGGTTTCCTTTGTAAGTTAAATGTCTTCTTAGGTGTTTGGTGTTTTTGTTTCTTTTTTTGTGTGACTATGAATGACTGGTATTCCTTTGTTACCAACCTCTTGCTAACCTTATGCCATGAATCCTCTCCCCTGACCCTAACGTTGCACTGATAGCCACATATTGACTGGCCCTTATGCAGAAGTTTGAGATTGGTTACTAAGGGGACTGATGAGAAGAGGCTCAGCCCTCTTATTCCTGCTGGAAGAGGTAGGTAGGTACCAGAGCTCAGAAGGCTGCACCCATGCTGCTGCTAGGGGAGCTGGAGTGAGAAGTGCATTCTGGGTGATGATGTTAGGTAACTACACACATACTTTTTATTGGGCTTACACCATAAATAATAGGCTCCAAAAGGCGTCACTGTCAGTTTCAGCTGAGTCTCATGAAACTGGGTAATAGAATTGTTTTTTGGTTTGGCAGTTGGGTAATTTAAGCTTTGTTTACTTCTATGTCTACAAAAAGCCTTTCTTAGGCATTGGGAAAATACATACCCTTCTTAATAAAAGACAATGACTGTTTTACTATATTGTATACCTGAAACTAATATATTATTGTATGTCAACTTTAGTTAAAAAAAAAAAAAGATGATTGTTTTTGCCCTAAGTTATAATGACTTTTCTAACATCTTCATCTTTTCAAAGGTATGGACTCTCAGCTAATCAAGGCGTAATTCCGGGACTTTAAGACCACTTACTCTCTATCCAGTTCACGATGCATGTGTCCCAGGTTGTTCAAAGGGTTTGTAATGGGAATGTCTCTGTTGGTTTCTTGCAGTACAACAAACACCTCTTCGTGCACATTGGGCATGCCAACCATTCTTACAGTGACCCATTGCTCGAATCAGTGGACATTCGTCAGATTTATGACAAATTTCCTGAAAAGAAAGGTGGCTTAAAGGAACTGTTTGGCAAGGGCCCTCAAAATGCCTTCTTCCTCGTCAAATTCTGGGTGAGTAAGACCTTGCAGTGATTTCAGTGGCTTTTGTCTGAATGGTCAAGTCCCATGTGAGTGTGGAGCAGCACAGCTGGCCATGGATGCACCTGACTGCATGTTCACCTGCACCTGCAGGATTGCCGTGGGTCATGGCTCGCACCTGTGTGCCGCCCTCACGCTGGACTTGTGCCCTGCTGCTTCTGCCAAACAGCAAGAGGCGGGCGGCCTCTTTGGGCTTCGGGGCTCACTCATGCAATGACAAGAGGCTTCCCTGATGGGTGGAATCAGGATGGAAAACATGGGCCACTAGACCCTCTTTCTCTTTCTTCTCCATTAAGCAAAGCAACCTGTAAATTCCACTGTCGCATAGGACCTGGGGCATAGTTGGGGCTGGGATGAAGATACAGTTGGCGGGCTTCAAGATCTTAGAAGTGCCTGAGAGAATACAAAATGGTTTTGCCCAGTATGTGCCTCATTTGTGCTTTAAAACATTAAGTGCAGATTCCACCAGCTGCTGGGGCTCCCTGATGTCCCACAGTCTCTGGGAGGCATTTTGCTCTTCCTCTTCCACGTCAAGCGGGGGCCAGGGCACTGCTGATGGGTCAGAGACCTGAAAGCAGCATGAGTATAATGTGTGTGTATTGCGGGTCAGGGGGCATAGGAGACCAGATGACCTGCTAGTGCTGAGTGTTTATAAGTCCTCAGTCTTTAGAAAGAGAAAAAGAGAACAGCTTCAAAGGTGTGCGCTCCTTAGCATGGCATCAGCGGCCCTACGTGAGCTGGTTCCAGAGCGTTTCCCTTGCTCTGTCCTGTGCCCAGCCTCCGTGTGCATCTGTTGTACATTTCCCTTCTCCTCCTCCTCCATGGGGCCAGCTCCCTTTCCCTTTGGGATGGCGGCTCGTTTACTATCGCACCTTCCTCACTTAGGCAGACCATTGATTTTCCTTTTACTCCCACCGCATGTTGTGGGTAATCAGTTCCCATGCTGTGTCATAATTATGTGGATGTGTGTCCCACTCCTCGCTGGACCCCCGGCTGCCTCTGGGGGACCTTATTCACAACAGTGGCGACCGCTTATTGAATACCCGCTGTGGGCTGGGGGCCGCGCTAATGCTCTACATGCATCTCATCCAGTCCTCACGGTGTTTAGCGGAATTTGCTTTGTATTCAACAAAGAAGACAAAGACTCGGAGATTATGAAGGACAGGCTACGTGCAGGGTGGGGACTTGGTCTTGAAATTGGATAAGTTTGACATTAGTGCCTCTGCTCTGTTCCCTGACTGCTTCACGCCCTATGGATCCTGGCCACGGAGTCCACCTGAGAACGACTCTCCATGTCTCCAGTACAAGTGCCCAACACACACACAAAAAGCCCAACAAATGGGGAGACAAGTGGATGAATTAAGGAAAAATTTATGTTTTAAATTCCTTGGAGGGAAGTTTACATATTACATTTAGTTTGTTTAGCTTCTGTTATCCTTGCATGGTAACTAGCTCAGTTTTTCATGCTTTTGTATTAAATTTGAATTATAGAAATAGCCTTCTACTGATATTAATGTACTAAGGACAGGTAATATATGTGGATAACATGGGAAAAAAAGGTTGTTTCTCCTTTTTAATTGGTGGCTGCCACTTAGTGATGGTTGGAGAGTCACTTACATAACACAGAAGTTTTCTAAGAGTGGCCTGCAGGACCCCACAGAGGGTTCTTCAGTATTCTTGTAGTGGATTGACAAGGTCAAAACTATTTTCATTATGACCAGGAGACATTATTTGCCTTTTGCACTCTGATGATATGCACACTCTGGTGGCTCGGAAGCAAGGGGGTATGCACACACAGTTAAAAAAAAAAAAAAAAAAAGCCAGTCACACCAAGAATGTTCTTTATGAAGCTTACCCATCTGGAACCTAGAGTGCACATTGAAAAGGAATGCCGGGAGCCTGCCTGCCATGTCAAGGAAAACAGCTGACAATAAGTGCTACAAGTTTACATATTACATTTAGTTTGTTTAGCTTCTGTTATCCTTGCATGGTAACTAGCTCTCATTTTTCATGCTTTTGTATTAAATTTGAATTATAGAAATAGCCTTCTACCGATATTAATGTTCTTAGGGTGGGTAATATATGTGGATTACATGGACAAAAAAGGTCGTTTCTCACTTTTAAATTGGTGGCTGCCACTTAGTGATGGTTGGAGGGTCACTTATATGATAACACAGAAGTTTTCTAAGAGTGGCCTGTGGGACCCCACAGGGGGTTCTTCAGTATTCTTGTAGTGGATTGACAAGGTCAAAACTATTTTCATTATGACCAGGAGACATTATTTGCCTTTTGCACTCTGATGATATGCACACTCTGGTGGCTCGGAAGCAAGGGGGTATGCACACACAGTTAAAAAAAAAAAAAAAAAGCCAGTCACACCAAGAATGTTCTTTATGAAGCTTACCCATCTGGAACCTAGAGTGCACATTGAAAAGGAATGCCGGGAGCCTGCCTGCCATGTCAAGGAAAACAGCTGACAATAAGTGCTACAAAAGATGAAATTTGAGCTTCCAAGTAAAAATAAGAATTTTGGAAAACTTGTATCTACCTCAGTGAACTTGACAGCTTCCTAGCCCTTAAAAGACTTTTTGATGAGGTCCACAGTCAGATTAACTAATGCAATTTTTTGATATTGTGCAAGACAAACCAGTGGGTTTTAATGTAGCGGAGTGTGTAAGTTTATTGACAAGGTTTCAGATTCTGCACTGCAGCTAGCCTTTAAGAAGCTATCACCTGTCCAGTTTAGTTGTCGTAAAGAAAAATGACCACAGTTATCTGATGAGCTTATTCAGATAGTCTTCTCTTTTCCAGTTACATATTTATGGAAGGCTGGAGTTTCTTCATGTCCCTCAGCCAAGGCAGCATGTCCTGACAAATGAATGTAGAAGCAAGTATGAGAATCTAGGTATTTCCCATTAATTTACACGTTAAATGGATTTGCAAAATACAAAACAACACTGCCTTCTCACTAACTTTGTTTTAACTATAGGTATGCCTAGTTTTTAAAAAAATATATATGTTAACATGTAATGAGCTTATTTTTTTAATTAGATAATAAATATTTTTTAAAGTTCAGTTTAAATTTCCAATACAGAAAATATAGATAGATGTAACCTATAGAAACAAGCTCTTTGAGATCCTCAGTAAAATTTAAGAGTGGGAAAGGGGTCCTGAGACCAGAAAGATGAAGAGTTCTTGTTGTGAAGCATATAAAAGAGACTGTTCTATCCAAGTGAATTAAGTCATCAGAAATTATAGGATATGATGAAAAGAAACCATTTTCAGTACTTTCAAATTAAACAGTATTGGTTTTTAATAATAAGTTTTTTATAATTAGCATGTTACTTGAATATAAAGTGGAATGGAAAGTGCTTAGCAAGTATGTTCTTGTTTTTGCTTCCAAACTTTCACCTATTTTACTCAGGAGGTGATTTTAATAAATGCTTTCAGGGTTGGACCTCTTCAGTCATTCATGAATGCCCAAATGAGGTGGTCTAGATTGCAGATGTTTAGAGTGTGCTGGCTAGTATGAGACATGCAAATCTGACATAATTACTCCAAGATTAGATAGGAGTTTATTGAATTAAGATTTACAGAGTTAAAATTGAGCACTTCTGTGAATATGATAGAAGATATTCCTTCTTAGGATAGTTAACAGTACTTAGCCTTTATAAAGAATTCAGTCATAACTGTTAAAATAAATGAGGAAAGGCCATATGAATTAGGTTTACAATTTGCTGCAGTTTGAAATCTCATGGGCTTCCTCTAATGACTGAGAATGAATTATACTTGGACTATCTACTCTATCAGTAGGTGCTTCCAGTGAGCATTTTCTGTTTATTTTAGAGAGAGAGAGTAAAGGAGAGGAAAAGAGAGAGAGGGAAACATTGATGTGAGAGAGAAAC
>NW_005366172.1:0-3509 GCF_000412655.1 Myotis brandtii
AGTGGAGGAGAGTTCGTTTCTGCTTTGTCCTTTCACTATAGCTTGCTTACTGCTCTTTATTAGTGCTTTGCCCCTCTCGTCAAACACATTTCCATACTTTCCTGATGTTTAGAAGTGATTTCCAAGTTTTTTCTAACTATTTGGTACATTTTACTGCTCATTTTCACTGAATTCCCAGTGATTTTAAACACAGTGCTATAGTGTGCTTACTGCTCTTTAGCAGTGCTTTCCCCCAGTTGTCAAACACATTTTTCCCTCTTTCTTGATGTTTAGCAGTGATTTCCAAGTGTTCGCTGTCTAATTAGTATAGTTTATATATGATTTCAGTAAATTCCTAGTGTTTACAAACACTGTGCTATAGTGCACTTACTACTCTATATCATTGCTTTCCCCCAGTTGTCAAACACATTTTCACACTCTTTCCTTATGTTTAGAAGTGATTACCAAGTGTTTTCTAACTATTCTGTACAGTTTACTGCTGCTTTTCACTGAATTCCTAGGGGTTTCAAACACTGCTATATAGTGTGCTTACTGCTCTTTAGCAGTGTTTTGCCCCTCTTGTCAAACACATTTCCACACTCTTTGCTGATTTTTAGATGTGATATCCAAGTGTTTTCTAACCAGATGGTACATTTTACTACTGCTTTTCACTGAATTCCTGTGGGATTCAAACACTGTGCTATAGTTCACTTACTGCTCTTTAGTAGTGTTTTGCACCTCTTGTCAAACACATTTCCACACTTTTTTCTGCTGTTTAGAAGTGATTTCCAAGTTATTTCTCTCTAAATGTTACAGTTTATATGTGATTTTAGTGAAATCCTAGTGGTTTCCAACACTGTGCTACAGTTAACTTACTGCTCTTTAGTAGTGCTTTGCTCCTCTTGTCAAAACATTTCCACACTCTTTGCTGTTGTTTAGAAGTGATTTCCAAATGTTTTCTATTTGGTACAGTTTACTGCTCCTTTTCACTGAATAACTAGTGGTTTCAATCACAGTGCTACAGTGTGCTTATTGCTCTTAAGCAGTGCTTTCCCCCAGTTGTCAAACACAATTTTACCCTCTTTCCTGATGTTTACATGTGATTTCAAGTGTTATATAACTATTTGGTACAGTTTACTGCTGCTTTCACTGAATTCCTAGTCGTTTCAAACACTGTGCTATATAGTTAGCTTACTGCTCTTTAGTAGTGCTTTGTCCCTCTTGTCAAACACATTTCCACACATTCCTGATTTTTAGATGTGGCTTCCAAGTGTTTTCTAACTATTTGCTATACTTTACTGCTGCTTTTCACTGAATTCTTGGTGATTTCAAACACTGTGCTATACTGCTCTTACACCTCTTTAGTAGTGTTATGCCCCTCTTTGTCAAACACATTTCCACACTCTTTCCTGATGTTTAGAAGTGGATTCCCTGTGTTTTCTAACTATTTGGTACAGTTTACTAATGCTTTTCACTGAATTTTTAGTGGTTTCAAACACTGTGCTATATAGTTAGCTTACTGCTCTTTAGTAGTGCTTTGTGCCTCTTGTCAAAAACATTTCCAGAGAGATCCACGATGGCTGCTGATGGGGCTTCAGGCTTCTAGATAGTGTGAGAGTGAGAGAACGAAATGAGAGTGCATGGACATGTGGGCTGTGTCAGTATTTGCGAGTGAGGGAGCGCTATACTCCAAGGGACTGTTGGAGACTGATGGACGGGCCTCCCGTGACCGGAAAGCCTCTACTGTGGCTGAAATATCTCCTGGAGTGGCCAGCTCTGCTGCAGAGGCCACACCATCTTGAAGGGGAGATGGCTGTGATCAGAGACTGACTGTGATTGGACCCAAGCCTTACCTTCAACTGGGGAGATCTCAGAGGCCACCCAGGACCTTACAACAATAATGCCCAGGAACCAGTTACCTCAGCTGTGAATGCACGAATGCTGGAAATCCAACCTCCTCAACCACAGATGCATAGGAGATCTACTCAGGGGGAGACAAACATGTGAATTTGCGGATGGGCCCTGCGCCTTCTCACAGAGCAGAAGGAACAGCTGAATCAAAGAACACCCACCTGGAACTGGAGAATTAAATACAGCTGGCATTGCCTAAAGAAAGTCAATGCAGGAGAGAGAACTACATAACCAGAAACCCTTAGAAGAGTGATCATGGGGAGAAAAAGTAAGAGCCTGCATATGAAAGAAAAGGAGGAATCACCAAAAAAGGAAGTAAATAAAATGGAGGCAAACAATATGACAGAGAAATAATTCAGAGCAATGGTCATAAGGTTGCTGAAAAGGATGGAAGACAAATTCAACAATATGTGTAAGAACCAAGAGGAAATGAAGAAGAACCAACAAGAAATGAAAAGTGACATCACTGCAATAAAGAACTCAATAGAAAGCAACAACAGTAGACTAACAGAAGCAGAGGACTTCATCAGTGAGCTAGAAGACAAGGTAGGAAAAAATACGCAAGCAGAGCAGCATCTAGAAAAAATACTTAAAAAACAGGAGGACAGCCTACTTTGAGACAACATGAAACAAAACAACATCTGCATAATAGGGGTACCAGAAGGAGAGGAAACTGAGCAAGGAATAGAAAACCTGTTTGAAGAAATAATGGGAGAAAACTTCCCAGATATATCGACACCAAGACACATTATAATTAAATTGGCAAAGACCAATGACAAATTAAGAATCTTAAAGGCTGCCAGAGAGAGACAGAAAGTTATCTACAAAGGATCTCCCATCAGACTAACAAATGATTTTTCAACAGAAACTCATCAGGCCAGAAGGGAATGGAATAAAATATAAAAAGTCATGCAAAGCAAGGGTCTGAAGCCAACAATAATGTACCCAGCAAGGCTATCAATAAAAATTGAGGGTGAAATCAGGAGCTTCACAGACAAAAAAAGGAATAAGGAAGTTTATTACCACCAAATCAACAATGCAAGATGCCAAAGGGTGTGCTGTAAAAAGAAGAAATAGGAAGGGAAGAAGGAACACAGGCATAAAGAATAAAAATGGTGACAAACAAGTACCTGTCAATAATAACTTTAAATGTAAATGGATTAAATGCCCCAATAAAAAGACATAGAGTAGCTGAGTGGATAAGAACACATGACTCATATATCTAATGTCTACAGGAAACCCACATTAGAACAAAGGAATCACACAGACTGATGGTGAAGGGATGGAAAAAGGTTTTACAGGCAAATAGAAATGAAAGAAAAAAAAGCTGGGGTAGCAATACTTATATCCGACGAATTATACCTCAAAGTGAAGGTCATAACAAGAGATAAGGAAGGCCACTACATAATACTAAAGAGAGCAATTCAATGAGAATATATAACTCTGGTAAACATATATGCACAAAATACAGGAGCACCCAAATACGTAAAAAAAACTTCTGGATGATATCAAGGGAGACATTGACAGCAATACAGTCAGAGTAGGGGACTTTAATACCCCACTATCACTATTGTACAAATCCTCTAAACAAAAAATCAGCAAAGAAACATCAATCCTAA
>NW_005366172.1:7121-7809 GCF_000412655.1 Myotis brandtii
CAAAAACTAAACTCATTTCCCCTAAGAACAGAACAAGATAGGGATGCTCACTTTCACCACTCCTGTTCGATATAGTACTGAAGTGCTAGCCATAGCGATCAGACAAGAAGAAAAAAGAAAAGGAATCCAAATTGGAAAAGAAGAAGTAAAAGTGTCCTTATTCGCAGATGACATGATATTATACATAGAAAACCCCAAAGACTCCATCAAAAAACTACTGGACTTAATAAGTGAATTTGGCAAAGTAGCAGGATACAAAATTAACACCCAGAAAGCTATGGCCTTTTTATACACTAATAATGAACTCACAGAAAGAGAAGCGAAAAAACAATCTCATTTACCATTGCACCAAAAAAATTAAGATACCAGGAATAAACTTAACTAAGGACATAAAAACCTGTACTCAGAAAAGTACAGGACATTGAAAAAGGATATAGAGGAAGACATGAACAAATGGAAGAATATACCATGTTCATGGATTGGTAGAATCAACATCATTAAAATGTCCAACATCATTAAAATGTACTATCCTTGCATCCCCAAAGCAATCTATAAATTCAACGCAATCCCCATTAAAATACCAATGGCATACTTCAAAGACTTAGAACAAACTCTCCAAAAATTCATCTGGAATAATAAAAGACCCCAAATAGCTGCAGCAATCTTGAGAAAGAAGAACAATGTAGGA
>NW_005366172.1:8203-13310 GCF_000412655.1 Myotis brandtii
CAATGGAAACTAAGGAGAAAATAAACAAATGGGACTACATCAAAATAAAAAGCTTCTGCACAGCAAAAGAAACCATCAGCAAAACAACAAGAAAGCCCACTGCATGGGAGAACATATTTGCCAACGTTATCTCCGATAAGGGTTTAATATCCGACGTTTACAGAGAACTCATGCAACTTAACAAACGGAAGTTAAACAATCTAATCAAAAAATGGGCAAAGGATATAAATAGACACTTTTCAAAAGAGGACATTTAGAAAGCCAAGAAACATATGAAAACATGCTCAAAGTCACTAATCATCTGAGAAATGCAAATCAAAACAACAATGAGGTACCATCTCACACCTATCAGAATGGCTATCATCAACAAATCAACAAACGACAAGTGCTGGAGAGGATGCGGAGAAAAAGGAACCCTTCTGCACTGCTGGTGGGAATTCAGACTGGTGCAGCCACTATTGAAGACAGTATGGAGTTTCCTCAAAAAGTTAAAAATGGAACTCCCATTTGAGCCAGTAATCTCGCTTCTAGGACTATTTCCCAAGAAACCAATAACACCATTCAGAAAGGACATATGCACTCCTATGTTCATAGCAGCACAATTCACCATAGCTAAGATTTGGAAACAGCCTAAATGCCCACCAGCAGATGAATAGATTAGAAAACAGTGGTACATCTACACAATGGAATACTACGCTGCTGTAAAAAAGAAAGAACTCTCACTATTTGCAACAGCATGGATGGACCTGGAGAGCATTATGCTAAGCAAAATAAGCGAAATAAGCCAGTTAATGAAAGAAAAACACCACATGATCTCACTCATTTATGGATAATAAAGAACATTATAAACTGATGAACAAAAATAGATACAGAAAGAGCAGCATCGAATAGACTGTTAAACTACAGCAGGAAGGCTGGGGAGGGGGTGGGGTAAGAGATCAACCGAAGGACTTGTATGCATGCATATAAGCATAACCAATGGACACAAGACACTGGGTGGTAGGGGAAGCCGGGGGAAGGTCAATGGGAAAAAAATGAGACATATGTAATACTTTAAGCAATAAAATAAAATAAAATAATAAAATAAAATAAAATAAACATTTCCGCACTCTTTCCTTATGTTTAGAAGTGATTACTAAGTGTTTTCTAACTATTTTGTACAGTTTACTGCTGCTTTTCACTGAATTCCTAGGGATTTCAAGCACTATGCTATAGTTCTCTTACTGCTCTTTAGTAGTTCTTTGCCCCTCCTGTCAAACACATTTCCACACTCTTTCCTGATGCTTAGAAGTGATTTCCAAGTGTTTTTTTATTATTGTCTGAAGTATTACATATGTGTCCTTTTTCCCCAATTTCTCCCCCTCCCCACTATTCCCACCCCAGGCAAGCCCCCACTGCCCCAGTGTCTGTGTCCATTGGTTATGCTAATATGCATGCATACAAATGCTTTAGTTGCTCTCTAAGCCCCCGCCCCCATCATTTGTCTCTGGATCAATTCTTGGTCATCAAATTATGTTGATCATTATATCCCACACATGAGTGAGATCATGCAATATTTATCTTTCTCCGACTGGATTTTTTGCTTAGCATAATGCTCTCCAGTTCCATTCATGCTGTTGCAAATGGTAGAAGTTGCTTCTTTTTGATAGCAGCATAGTATTCCATTGTGTATTCCACAGTTTTTTAATCCATTCATCTGCTGATGGGCACTGAGGCTGTTTCCAAATCTTAGCTATTGCAAATTATGCTGCTATGAACATAGGAGTGCATATGTCCTTTCTGAATGGTGTTTCTGGTTTCTTGCGATATATTTCTAGAAGTGGGATTACTAGGTCAGATGGGAGTTCCATTTTTAACTTTTTGAGGAAACTCCATACTGTCTTTCATAGTGTCTGCACCAGTCTGCTTTCCCACAAGCAGTGCTGGAGGGTCCCTGTTTCTCCACATCCTCTCCAGCACTTGTCGTTTGTTGATTTGTTGATGATAGCCATTCTGACAGGTGTGAGATGGTACCTCATTGTTGTTTTGATTTGCATCTCTCAGATGATATTTATATCCTTGCCCATTTTTTGATTGGATTGTTTATCTTCCTTTTGTTAAATTGCATGAGATCTCTGTAAATTTTGGAGATTAACCCCTTATTTGAAATATCTTGGCAAATATGTTCTCCCATGCAGTGGGCTTTCTTGTTGTTTTGTTGATGGTTTCTTTTGCTGTGAAGAAGCTTTTTATTTTAATGTAATCCCGTTTATTTTCTCCTTAATCTCCATTGCTCTAGGAACTCTTTCTGTAAAGATATTGCTATGACATATGTCTGCTATTTTGCTGCCTATGGAGCCTTGTAGGATTTTTATGGTTTCCCTTCTTACATTTAAGTTCTTTAGCAATTTTGAGTTTGTTTTTTGTGTATGGTGTAAGTTCGTGATCTAGTTTCAATTTTTGCATGTATCTGACCAAATTTCCCAGCACCATTATTTCAAGCACTATGCTATAGTTCTCTTACTGCTCTTTAGTAGTTCTTTGCCCCTCCTGTCAAACACATTTCCACACTCTTTCCTGATGCTTAGAAGTGATTTCCAAGTGTTTTTTTATTATTGTCTGAAGTATTACATATGTGTCCTTTTTCCCCAATTTCTCCCCCTCCCCACTATTCCCACCCCAGGCAAGCCCCCACTGCCCCAGTGTCTGTCTCAAATATTAATTGAGCATATTGGTTCGGGCCGATTTCTGGGCTCTCTATTCTATTCCATTGATCTATATATCTGTTCTTGTGCCAGTACCAGGCAGTTTTGAGAACAGTGGCTTTGTAGTACAGCTTGATATCTGGTATTGAGATCCCACCTACTTTGTTCTTCTTTCTCAGGATCGCTGCAGCTATTCGGGGTCTTTTTTTATTCCAGATGAATTTCTGGAAAGTTCGTTCTAGGTCTGTGAAATATGCCATTGGTATTTTAATTGGTGTTGCATTGAATCTGTAGACTGCTTTTGGTAGTATGGAAATTTTAATGATGTTGATTCTACCAATCCAAGAACATGGTATGTTCTTCCATTTGTTTATTTCTTCCTCTATCTCTTTTTTCAATGTCCTTTAGTTGTCCAAGTACAAGTCTTTTACATTCTTAGTTAAGTTTATTCCTAGGTATCTTAATTTTTTTTGGTGCAATTGTAAATGGGATTATTTTGTTGTTGTTTTTTCTCTTTTTTGTGAGTTCATTATTGGGGTATAAAAAGGCCTTAGATTTCTGGGTATTAGTTTTGTGTCCTGCTACATTGCCGAATTCATTTATTAGGTCTAGTAGTTTATTGATGGAGTCTTTGAAGTTTTCTATGTATAGTATTATGTCATCTGCGAATAAGGACAGTTTTACTTTTTTTCCCAATTTGGATGCCTTTTACTTCTTCTTCTTGTCTGAGCACTATGGCTAGCACTTCTAGTACTATATCAAAAAAGAGTGGTGAAAGTGGGCATCCCTGTCTTGTTACTGTTCCTAGGGGAAATAGGTTTAATTTTTGCCCATTGAGTATGATGTTGACTGTATGTTTGTCATATAAGGCTTTTATTATGTTGAGGTATGATCCCTCTTTTTCCACTTTGTTGAGAGTATTTATCAAGAAAGGGTGTTGGATTTTGTCAAATGCTTTTTTTACATCGATTGATATGATTATGTGATTTTTGTCTCTCAGTTTGTTTATGTGATGTATCACATTTATTGATTTGTGGATATTTTACCATTCTTGCATCCCTGGAATAAATCTCACTTCTTCATGGTGCTTGATCTTTCTAATGTAATGCTGAATTCGATTTGCTAGAATTTTGTAGAGGGTATTAGCATCTACGTTCATCAAGTTTATTGTCCTGTAGTTCCCTCTCTCTCTTTTTTTTGTGGTGTCTTTATCTGTTTTGGGGATTAGAGTAATGCTGGATTCATTCCTCTTGAATTTTTTGGAATAGTCTGAGGAGGATAGGTTTAGTTTTTCTTTGAATGCTTGGTAGAACTCCCCTGTAAAGCCTTCCATGGCAGGGCTTTTGATTGCTGGAAGACTTTTGATAGCTGCTTCAATTTCTTCACTGGTTATAGGCCTATTCAAGTATTTTTATTCTTCCTGATTGAGTTTTGGGAGTTTGTATTTATATAAGAATATGTCCATTTTTTTCTAGGTTGTACATTTTGTTGGAATAGAGTGGTTCATTGTATTTTTTCATAATCGTTTGTATTTCTGTGGGACAGTTGTTACTTCACCTCTTTCATTTCTGATTTTGTTTATTTGGGTCCTCTCTCTTTGCTTCTTGGTGAGCCTGGCTAGAGGTTCATCAATATTTTTTAAACATTTTTTAAAATATATGTATTTTTTATTTTTTACAGAGAGGAAGGGAGAGGGTTAGAGAGTTAGAAACATCAATGAGAGAGAAACATCAACCAGCCGCCTCCTGCACACTCCCCACTGGGGATGTGCCCACAACCAAGGTACATGCCCTTGACCAGAATTGAACCTGGGACCCTTCAGTCCGCAGGCTGACGCTCTATCCACTGAGCCAAACTAGTGAGGGCTCATCAATATTTTTATCCTTTCAAAGAACCAGCTCTTGATTTGTTGATCTTTTGTATTGTTTTTTTTATCTTTAAGTCATTTATTTCTGCTGTAATCTTTATTATCTCCTTCCTTCTGCTTACGCTGTGCTTTTCTTATTACTCTCTTCTAACTCTTTGACTTGTATGATTCGCTATTTTACTACCGTTTTTTCTTGTGTTGTTTTTTTTTTTTCAGGTAGATTTGTAGAGCTATGAACTTTCCTCTCAAGAATGCTTTCACTGTGTCTCATAGATTTTGGATTATTGTGTTTTCATTGTCATTTGTTGCCATGATGCTTTTTATTTCTTTTTTATCTCTTTGGTAATCCTATCATTGTTTAATAGCATGCTATTTAGCTTCCAGGTGTTTGATTTTTTTAATTTGTTTTTATTGTAGTTGATTTCTAATTTTATGCCATTGTGGTCTGAGAATATGCTTGATATGATTTCTATCTTCTTGAATTTGAAGAGACTTTGCCTGTGTCCTAATATGTGGTCTATCTTTAAAAATGTCCCATGTGCACTTGAAAAGAATG
>NW_005366172.1:13526-14941 GCF_000412655.1 Myotis brandtii
CTGTATTGGGTGCATATATGTTTACCAGAGTTATATCTTCTTGTTGAATTGCTCCCTTTAGTATTATGAAGTGGCCTTCCTTATCTATTGTTAGTGCCTTTACTTTGAGGTCTAAATTTGTCAGACATAAATATTCCTACCCCAGCTTTTTTTTCATTTTCATTTACATGAAAAACAGTTTTCCATCCATTCACCATTAGTCTGTGTGAGCTGTTTGTTCTGATGTGGTTCTTCTGTAGACAGCAGATAGATGGGTCATGTGTTCTTACCCACTCAGCTACCTATTAGATTGAGGAATCTAATCCATTTACATTTAAAGTTATTATTGAAGTGTGTCTGTTCAATCGAACACCCGCTCTTGCAAGAACATATGAAAAGTATTGTTTGTGCCATACTTCTCTCTCCGACTCTGTTATTTGAATTTGGACTGGTTGCTTTCTAACAGTGAAAAAAAAGAAAAAAGGAGGAGGACAAAATGGTGGCAGAACCTTGTCCCAGAGCAGATAGAATGAGCAGCTGAAACAAATAACATCCACCTCAAATTGGTGAAGGAGACTCAGCTGGTGAGAAAATTTGCAGCCAGGAAAGGCAGAGGACCCCTGGAGAAAGCCCAGGGCACTGCGACCACGAGAGTGGCAGACACATGAGCAGCCCGCCACAGGCCAAAGAGCAGAAGCCTCACGTGACCTGCCTCTGTCCCAGGAGCAGTAGCTGTGTGAGTGGCCCACTCCCCCATTTGAGGAGCAGCAAACATGTGAGCAGCCCATCCCCGTCCAAGGAACAGCACGTGCACAAGAAGCCTCCCCCCACCAGCCAGAGGAGCCACCACTGCTGCAAACAGCTCCCACCAGAGGAGCTGATGCCAAATGAGGAACAGCCGCTGCCATGACCACCCAAGGAGCAACTGCAGCCCAAGGAGCCACTTCCACCCAAGGAGCAACCCCTGCATGACTCAATATCAAGATTCCTCAGTGAGATAAAAAATGGGTAGACAAAGAAATCCCCAAATGAAAGAAAAGGAGGAATTGCCAGAAAAACTGCTAAGTGAAACAGAGGCATGCAATATGTCAGAAAAATAATTCAGACTAAGGGTCATACAGTTCATTTACTGGATGGATGATAAAATCAACAACTTATCCTATCTAATAATAGACAAATAGGGTAATTAACCGTACCTCCGCTATGCTTCCCATTGGCTAATCAGCAAGATATGCAAATTAACTGCCAACCAAGATGGCGGCCAGCAGCCACACAGCTGAAGCAAACATGAGGCTTGCTTGCTCCAGTGATGGAGGAAGCCAAGGTTCCCCGCCTGCCGCGGCCCGGCTCTGAGCTCCTGAAGCAACAGCTCCAAAAGCAACAATGTTTCAATTATAGAAGCTAAACAAACCCCAGATACCTGCTTTCAGCCAGCC
>NW_005366172.1:19760-20884 GCF_000412655.1 Myotis brandtii
GCAGATGGGGACTGGTGGCTCCCAATTCTGTGTTAGCCATTTTGTTTCCTGCACCCACTCCCTTCATGCAATCTAGTCAGAATGGCCCTTCTGGGTCATGGGTCCTCAGTCTAAGCCGAAGGAGACTCTTATCTAAGAGAGTCCAGAGGTAATAACTCTTGTTTTTTTGCTAGTGTTTTGTTTATTTCTAAGGACCTGCTTGAAAGTAGGGAGATAGGGAGGAGCCATGTTAAGGCATGAGCAGTGAGAGGCAAGAGAGCCTATTTGTGTTCCTGAGAGCAGTCCTGTGCTATTCTGCAGTCAGGTGAACTGACTGGGGGCTCTAGCCATTCCAGTGGAAGATGAATGCCTGCTGATTCAAACAAACATTTCCTATTTCACCCCAGAAAAGCTTACTCCAGAAGATTGATATCAATCCTGAATGTTTACATGTTGCATTTACTTTTACAAAAAAAAAAAAGCCTACCTATATAAAATAATATGAAACAAAAACCCTTCTGGGGTTTTTAGTGGTGGTTGAACTATTCCCACATGTGGTCATCACAAAATAAGCCATTCCTCACACCAAAGTGGGATGAGCTCATTTACTTGTAGGAGTTATCCTGCTGTGTTTTAGAATCCCTCCCCGGCATTGGCATTATTGTCTCATGGCAGTGAAATGTCTCTCGATCATGTCCATCTGTGTCTTTTACTGTGTGAATTCTGAATCATGTTCCAGTTGCTTAGCCCTGCCACGTGGGCCCAGTAAGCATTTTGAGCATAAATACTAAGTCTTTTTCAGATCAGTATAATAAAAGAGTGATGTGCAATAAAAAAAAAATTTAAGGGGAAATCAGGAGTTTCATAGTCAAAAAAGAAGCTAAGTGAGTTTATCACTACCAAGTCAGCAATGCAAGAAATGTTAAAGGGACTGGTGTAAAAAGAAAAAATAAAGAAGTAAGAAGGAACACAGGCACAAAAAATAAAACTGGCTATAAAAAAAGTACCATCAATAATAACTTTAAACGTAAATGGACAAAATGTTCACATCAAAGGACATCGAGTGGATGAATGATAAAAAACATGACCCATATATGTGCTGTCTAGTAGAGACCCACCTCAGAACAAGGGGCTCACACAGACTG
>NW_005366173.1:0-548 GCF_000412655.1 Myotis brandtii
ACTCACCAGAGGCAAGAGCCAAACTCAGTTAGCTTCCTGGTTCAGGAAACTATATGATGCAGAAGAGAAACAAAATACCAAGCACGGTCCTTGAGGAAGAGAGGGACGCCATTTTTTTAACACTAGTGAACTCCCAGAATAATTTCCAAATCAGAGTGAAGTAACATGCAGAGGCTTCACTTTTTATAACCTTCTGGGGTCTTTGTCTTGCAGATATGGTTCTGCCCCCTTTCCTGGGCTTACAGGAAAACCCCCAGGGTGTTGAGGTTCTGTCCTGGGCCAGCATAAAAGACCTTCCCTCCCCCCCAGGGCACTGCATTGTTCACAGTTTTTATGGCCTGACACATCTTGCAAGACCAGTTTCCTCCTCAGAGAGAGTAGATAGGCCTATATGTAGCAAGGGAAACAAGTTAAAAGTTAGCAAAAGCAAAGAGCAAGAGAAGAGAGAAATAAAACTGAGTAGTGAAGAGAAAGGAAAGAGAAGTGGAAATGGAGTAGGAGCAGGAAAAAAAAAATTAGATATTTGAATAAGCCAACAGAGACTAGAA
>NW_005366174.1:0-530 GCF_000412655.1 Myotis brandtii
AGTTAGCAGAAATAATCAAAGTCTTTCCACTTACCTTTGAGGACCTAGCAATGTTGAAATCATTATTTATACACTGTGGGGTCAAAGCATTTGAAGCTTTTCCAAAGAAATCAAGTTCCCCATTGCCTCTATCCTGCAGCATTGGATGGGTAAGCAAATCACATCAAGAAAGGATTGGCATAAAGGACAAATACAGCCCTTTGGCTTTGAGCATTGGAAGGTGTTAATGAGTTGACTATTGAAGCACAGGGCTTTCTGAGGAGCAAGACATTGAGACACACTGTCTCCCCTCCACATCCTCCCCTGAGTTATTACCCAGAGTCAATAGCATGAGGCACTACTTCAGAGACTGTGGAATGAGTTAATCTATTCACAAAGTGAATTATAAGTGTTAATTATCCAGTTACTTACACACACACACACACACTACCATCTGTCTATACTATTTCCTAGTCACCTACCTTTCAGTTTTCTAAAATATGGTTTCTTCACTCTATATGTATTGGTTTCTCTCCCCCCCCCCCCCACCT
>NW_005366175.1:0-499 GCF_000412655.1 Myotis brandtii
TCTAAAAATTACATAAACATATTCTTATATAATGATTGAGAGAAACGAAGGCTCATATTTGTCTTCCCAAGTCAAAGTACAGCAATCTAAATAATTTCCCAAACAGTGGAGCAGTACAGTGGCCTAGAAAGATTAAGGCAGTAGCTTATCTAAAAGTCCATGTGAACAGCATCATGAGTTGGCAGCCTTGGCTGTTGCCTTACAAATTCATTCTATTCATTAAAATATTTCCAAAAGAAAATAAGAATATAAACTATTTTATGAAAAAAAAGTGCAATCTCATTGCAAAGTTAAAAAGTGTACAAATTCAATCAAGGTTTCATTCTCATCTGTGAAAATGGAAAAAAAAATATTTAACTAATAATGCCCAGAGTGGTATCTTCTCATTGGAGGGCAATTTGGCAATTATTTCAAACTTCCTAAAAATGTACTAACCTTTTGAACCAGCAATTCTACATCTCGAAACTAAGTAAATAATAATAGAGGTACAGTAACCATT
>NW_005366176.1:0-547 GCF_000412655.1 Myotis brandtii
GGCACTGTGTCTGAGCTGACGGTCAGTTAACACGCAGGCGCCCTCGGCTGCGGGACCCCTCCAGGCCCTGAGCTCATTTTCTTCCCATCCCAGAATCACAGAAAAGTAAAGAATCACCCAGGATGCTCCAGCAGGTAACCTAGAGTTTGCCCCCAAATCTCCACCACCCCCACCCCGAGTGGCACCCTGTTCCACTGCCCCCCAACCTGCTGTCAGAGCAGGAGGGGTCTGTGGTTGGGGAGCTTCCCGGGGAGGGGAGGGTGCCCCAGAGCTGGCCGCTAGCCGGAGAAGGTTCTGGAAGCCTGAAAAGGGCAGGCCTGGAGGAACATAAGGCCCGCAGCCAGCCAGGGCCAGGGGACCCTCTGCCAAAGGGTGCCTCACTCGGGAGCCAAATGCCAATGCCATGGCCCCTGGATCTCTGCCTGCCTTGTGGGGTGTGCCCGCCACCGGGAGTCACTCCTCAGGGCTGCCCCGGGGCCTCTGCCCTGCTCCAAAACTCCTCACTCCACTCCAATTTCTTTCATCCCCAACTTCTTAGGATCTCTAT
>NW_005366177.1:0-1650 GCF_000412655.1 Myotis brandtii
TAGAAGTTGGGAGGGAGATGATCTAGCAAAGGTGAATCTAGGAAACAGTCAGAGAAAAAGGAGGAAAACCAGAATTATCACGGAAGCCAAGAAAAGATGATGTTTCAAGAAGGATGGAATGGCCCTAACCGGTTTGGCTCAGTGGATAGAGCGTCGACCTGCGGACTCAAGGGTCCCAGGTTCGATTACAGTCAAGGGCATGTACCTTGGTTGCGGGCACATCCCCAGTAGGGAGTGTGCAGGAGGCAGCTGATTGATGTTTCTCTCTCATCGATGTTTCTAACTCGCTATCCCTCTCCCTTCCGCTCTGTAAAAAATCAATAAAATGTATTTTTTTAAAAAGGATGGAATGGCCTACTCTATCAAATGTTGCTGAGAGATCAAGAAATTTGGGGACAGAAAATGACGAATAGATGGCAAAGTGATGATTAGTAAACTCTACACAAATACTTAATATGAAATGGTGAGGACAGAAAAAAGTCAGATAGAAGTAAACACAGGAGGAAAATGATGATGAGAAAGTAGCAACAGTTCCTATGAACAATTCTTACAAAGAAGGGAAACAGATATGAGACAGTAGCTAGAGGAGGATAGAGTAACAGGGTTTTCCCCTAAGATGGGATCTACTAACTAGAAAATCTTTGTATGTTTATGGCAAAAGTCCAGCAGATGATCTTTAATTCTTTTTCCAACTCTAAGCATCTAAGCTAAATATAATAGTTATACTAAATTTATTTTCCTTTGGACATTATACATTATGCTAGAAAATGTATTACCTCTTCAATAAAATCACCATTAGGGATATTTTTAGGGGATTTCCATACCAAAAATTATTGGTTCTAAAACACAACAATATTTAAAATATACATAGTGTGGCTGTGTTGTACTCAAATCACAAAACAAAATCAGAATGAAAATCTAGTGTGCTCTTAAGAAGAAATGTTTGATTGCCTACATCACAGACTGGAGGTTTTGTGTGTTTTTTTAAGTTATAATTCTTATGCTTAATTACCTGAAATCTGCTACAAGCTTCTATCACCCCTTTAAATGTACCCTATATAATAAAGAGCTAATATTCAAATGGTCATCACACCCTCACGCCAGAATTGCTCAGACACTCAACACTGGGGAGAGAGGAATGGGGACCAGCCAGGCACAAATGAGCTCATGAGAGAGGAATGAGGACCAGCCAGGCACAAATGAGCTCATGAGAGAGGAATGAGGACCAGCCAGGCACAAATGAGCTCATGAGAGAGGAATGAGGACCAGCCAGGCACAAATGAGCTCATGAGAGAGGAATGAGGACCAGCCAGGCACAAATGAGCTCATGAGAGAGGAATGAGGACCAGCCAGGCACAAATGAGCTCATGAGAGAGGAATGAGGACCAGCCAGGCACAAATGAGCTCATGAGAGAGGAATGGGGACTAGCCAGGCTGTGGCCCAGGAGAGGGACAAGCTGCATGCCCCGCAGTCCCGGGCACCAGCACCTGTGACCTGGGCGAAGCTGCCTGCCTGGTCCTCTGTGGCTGCGGCCAGCCTGGGCAAAGCTGGCCCAGGTCCTGGGTGCCTGCAGCCGACCAGAGGGAGGGAAGCCCGAGTCCCGGGTGCCTACGACCAGCCGGAGGAGGGAATCCTGGGTCCTGGGTGCG
>NW_005366178.1:0-907 GCF_000412655.1 Myotis brandtii
TTGTTTGTTTATTTATTAATTTTTAAAATGAATGAATGAAAAATTTTAAAAAATAAAACATACTTTAAATTAAAGAATGAAAGTAGACTACTGTTTGTCCCCATACACAAAAATTCACTAAAAATAGATCAAAGACCTAAATATAAGACCTGAAACAATAAAGTACACAGAAGAAAAAATAGCTACTAAACGTATAGAACTTGGTCTTAGAGAAGATTTTATGAATTTCACCCCAAAGGCAAGGGAAGTAAAGACAAAATTAAATGACTGGGGCTATATCAAACTAAACACCTTCTTCACAGCAAAAGAAACCACCACCAACAACAAAAACAGGCAACTAACCAAAAGGGAGACAGTATTTATAACCAACAACTCTCACAAGGCATTCATATCCAAAATATATAAAGAACTCATAAAATTCAACACCAAATAATCCAATTAAAAAATGGGCACAGGACCTGAATAGACACTTCTCCCAAAAAAGACATACAAATGGCCAAAAGATATATAAAAAGACACTCAAGTTCACCAGCTATTAGGGAAATGCAAATCAGAACTACAAAGAGATCAAGCCCCATATCTTTTAGAATGGCTATTATCAGTAAGACAGGCAATAACAAGTGTTAGAGAGTTTGTGGAGAAAAAGGAACCCTCATTCACTGCTGTTGGGAATGTGAACTGGTACAGCTGCTATAGAAAAATGTATGGAGGCTCCTAAAAGCATTAAGAATAGACCCAGCAAGCATTCTTCTGAGTATCTACCTGAAAATTTTGAAAACATTTATTTGCAGAGATGTATGCACCACTACCATGGTATGTTCAGTACACCATTATTCATGGTGGCCAAGACATGGAAACAAAGTTTCCTTCGATAGATTATTGCATAAAAAGGTTGTACATATATACA
>NW_005366179.1:0-768 GCF_000412655.1 Myotis brandtii
ATTTCTACATAGGTGTTTAATAAACACTTAGTGAATTAGATTTGATGACTCACCCAATGGCATAGAAATGTAGTCCTGAATTCGTCTGCCATTCGAATACTCCTGGATGATGACTTTGGGATGGAGTGTCAGAGATTTGTTGAGTAAGGAAAGCCTTACAATCATGATGAAGATCTGAAAGAAAAGGACAAACAAAGCAAGATTTGGCAGGGAGAGTCTCATCTTCAAATGCAGATCTGACCCTGTCCACCAACCCACATGGCAGTTCTAGGACAATGATGGCCTGATGGCCTGTTAGAGGATCCTGGCTGCCCAGGAATGGTGCTCGGTGATTGGCTGAGTGCTGCCTGGTAAGAAAGTGGGCTTGGTTTGAGAGCTGAGGCAGTTCCTGAAGGTGCTAATAGCTAAAGATTGCCTGCTAACTGAACTCCTTGTGGCTGAATGACAGGTTTGTTTTGTGTGTGTGTGTGTGTGTGTGTGTGTGTGTGTGTGTGTGTGTGTGTGTGTGTTTTGTTGTTGTTGTTTGTTTATTTTTCTTAAAAGGAGAACTGAGTGGCACATCCCAAAATATGGGACTGAAGAAGAAAATTCCTATATTTCAAGACTCAAATGGATTAAAAAAAGTCAGTAAAATAAACTTGGATGCATATTGATATGTAGATAGAAATAAATAAAAAATGAGAACATGGGAGGCAAAGAAAACAAAATTAACTTAATTATTTCTGTGTAAAGGCAATGCAGCATAAAGGAGACAGCATGATTTAGGAA
>NW_005366180.1:0-626 GCF_000412655.1 Myotis brandtii
CTAATAGTGTACGATTCCACTTAGAGGAGGAATCTAGGAAGTCAAATCCAGAGAGACAGACAGTAGAAGGGTGGTTACCAGGGGCTGATGGGGCCTAGGGAGTTAGTGTTTAGTGGTTCAGTTTCAGTTTGGGAAGATGGAAAGTTCTGGAGATGGGCAGTGGTGATGGTTGCCCAACAACATGAATGTGCTTAATGCCACTGAACTGGACACTTAGAAATGGTTACAATGGTCAGTTTTATGTTATATTTTACTACAATAAAAATGTATATATCACCAAAAAAAAAAAAAAGAAAGACAGTAACAACAAGAAAAATAAATGGCAGGTAAAGAATACTCACCTGGAAAGTGTGACCAAAAAGCCAATGAAAATTGCAAACACTGATTTGGCAATTAATTTTTTTAAAGCCAGGGAAGCAATTTTTTCCTGACACAAGATCCTAAAATAGCTCTGAGGGCTCAAGGAAATTAACTGGGGAAGCTTAGGAAAGAAGAGACGAGAAAAATAAAGTCGTCACAAAAATGAATGCTTATTGGAATTCACAGAAAGGAAAAGAGACCCTATTTTTAAAAAATTACAAAAGCAACACCGAAGACAGATGAAGAAAGTGAGCGAATGAGGTGAA
>NW_005366181.1:0-499 GCF_000412655.1 Myotis brandtii
ACCTTCGCTACACCTCCCATTGGCTAATCAGCGCAATGGCGGCTAATTTGCATACTGCAGACAAGGCGGGCCAGCACGAGCTGCCATCCGGGCCCCCGTGTGCCGCCTAAGCCCCGCCCCCAGCCAGGACCCCTGTGTGTGGCCCTGGGCAGCGGGGCTTGGTGGCACAATAGGCCTGAGGAAGCCCTATTCTTGCAGGGGCTGCTGGGGGCCCGATCAGAGACACAAACATGCAGGCTCGGCACCCAGCAGCCCCAAGGCCCACCACCTTGGACCCAAGGCCAGCCACCGCAGTGCTGGGGCTGCTGGAGGCCAGATGAGAGACACAACACACAGGAGGGCCCGGCACCCAGCTTTCCCAAGCCCTGCCACCATGACGCTGGGGCTGCTGGGGTCAGGATCGGAGACACAAACCCACAGGGGGTCCCTGAACCCAGCAGCACCAAGTCCTGCCACCATCATGCTGGGGCTGCTGGGGGCAGGATCAGAGGCACAAACC
>NW_005366182.1:0-500 GCF_000412655.1 Myotis brandtii
TGATTTCAGAGAGAGGAAGGGCAGAAGGAGAGAGAGAGTAACATCAATGTTGACAGATAATGATTGATTGGCTGCCTCCTACAAGCCCCTGTCGTGGTCGGCAAACTGCAGCTCCTGAGCCACATGCGGCTCCTAGGCCCCTTGAGTGTGGCTCTCCTAAGCCTTAGGAGTACCCTAATTAAGTTAATAACAATGTACCTATGTATATAGTTTAACTTCAAAACAATTTGGCTCTCAGAAGAAATTTCAATTGTTGTACTGTTGATATTTGGCTCTGTTGACTAATGAGTTTGCTGACCACTGGCTAGCTAGCCTGAAACTCTGGCATATGCCCTAACCAAGATTCAAACCAAGTTCATCTGGTTCATGGCTAGAGACTCAACCATACAACTACACCTGTCAGGCTAGTTCCTCTATTTATTATTTGAAGAAAGGCGTGCTCCTGGAGACTGGCTGTGGGCAATGGTCCAGAAAGCCCACGTGTAAACAAGCGGAGGCTC
>NW_005366183.1:0-527 GCF_000412655.1 Myotis brandtii
ATAAAGAAGAAAAAAGAGAAAAAGATAAAAGAGAAAAGAAAAAAAAAAGGAGTGCAGAAATGAGATTGGGAATAGGGAGAGAAAAAAAAAGTAAGAGAGAGAATGCAATAGAAGCAGGGAAGAGACTATTTATATGGGGAGAAAACTCTAATAGAACTGCCACTAATCCCAATGAATTCCAGCAACAGATCCCTGAAGATGAATGCAAACTACAAACAACCACTAATATCAAGCGAGGCAAGGGAAAACAGAAGCACAAAAGTAACCGGAGAAAGAAAAAAAAAGCAAAACAGAAAAATGAAAATAAAAAACAAAACAATCTCACAAACAAGCATAAAAAAAACCAATATACTCAAAATCAAGCAAACAATAGCAAAACGACAGAGAGAGAGAAAAAAATTTGGATAGTGAAGAAAGATAAGAGAGAGGTGTATATGGATTATTTAGAGCAGATTGGAAATTAGATACATAAGTAGGGTGAAATTTAGACGAGGGTAAAAAGAAGGAATAGGGAAAATCTAAAGCAG
>NW_005366184.1:0-4909 GCF_000412655.1 Myotis brandtii
CTAGCACCTTGCACAGAATTCTGACCAACACACACTCGTCTCCTTTAATTCATTTCCAGGTGACGTGGGAAAAGCTTTGTAGTCATCCCAATGCCAGGTCAGCCCTGGTTCAGCAATTCATCCCTATAGCCAGGTCAACTCACTGCTCTGAGCTTCAGTGTCTGGGACAGAAACTGTCAGATGTCCCCCAAAATCTAGTCTCCCATCTCACATAGTAAGGCCCACCCTATTACAGGCTCATTTCCCAGCCTCCCTTGCAGCTATGTGTGGCCATGTGATGCAGTGCTCAGTGTGAAATACGAAAATATTAGTTGAGGAGTTCTCTGCTCTGAGTCTGGGGCTGTGCCCTTCTTCCCTTTTCCACTGTCTGAAACCTGAGCATAACTGCAGTGGGGTTATGATCATGGATCTGTTGACAATGAGCTTGGGAATGGCACAGGAAGAAGATGGAAAGAATCTGGGCTCCTTCCATGTAGATAAATCCCATACAGACTGTTATATGAGAAAGAAATGTACTTCTGCTCAGCTCTTATGGTTAATACAATAATAAGCTGTATTTCTATAACAAATACACTTATAGAACTCTGCAGTCCAAGGTCATGGCCATTCCAAGGGAGACCCAGTAACTGATGGTCACAGGGGTTCAAAGGCCTACCCATCTTAATCCACATTCATTGAATGGTCATTCCAGCTCCAGCAGTCCCTATACAGTTGGCTGAGCGTGCCTTGCAGCTCAACCATTCCCTCTGTCTACTGCTGATTACTCCCCTCCTTTCTTCCAGTGATCACTCCCAAGAGTGCTCCTTAAGAAATATTGTGTAATAATCTCAGTCTCAGATATGTTTCCTAAAGAAGCCAACCTATAACCCATTGGAAGTGCTCAATAAATACTTGTTCAATGAAAGAGGACATAAATAAACAAATGAAGCAAGCCTAGATTTCCAATATGCCAAAGAGAAAGCTGACTATATGAGTAAAAAGCACAACAAAGGGTTGCTATTATTTATTTCTAACAACAGAAGCTAGTCTAAGGAAATTCTAGTGTTTATATTTTTTTATAAGTTTGCATATGATGAATAAAATTCCAAGGTATTAATACTCCATATTAAATATTCAATAACCCACACTGGGAAAGCTAAATTAATGCTAACAAACATCAAAAACTATTTGCATGTTGGGGAGTTCCAAGATGGCTATAAAGTAGGTGAAAGTAACATACAGCAAACTGGAGTCACAGCTAAAATTTAGAGCAATCGACCGAAATAAACAACAGGACACCTGAACAGGAGTATTTTATCCAAGGACTGAAAAAAAAAAGCTACACACAGACTGGTGAGAAGAGTGGAGATACAGAGAGGGCTGGTCCCTGCATCCAGAGGCAGTGGCTGTGAAGCTGGAGAAATATTACAGCTGCAAAAATCCCCCCAGGCAAACAGGTTGGAGCGGAGCAACTCAGCTCTCAGAAAGCCACCTCCTCCTTTTCCCAGGTTAAAATATTCAGTTAATTTTGTCATTTTACTCCTTTTCATTTCCGGGCAATTTTGTGCTTCCTGCTTTTAACTACATGGGCAGCTTCAGAGGCCTGAGCCCTGGAAAGGATATTTGTGGCTTGTCTGGCCCAGACGGAATCTGGAGGGAGAAATCTCCAAGTTTATATGTAGAGAGGTTTGCTACATCCCTAAGTAAATGGAAGCAAATAAAAACTGATGAGTGAGAATCAGACAGGCCGGGGTGCAGCCCTGAGAGGCGAATGTGTGGGCGCACTGCTGGCCAGCCACAGAGGTACGTCTGGTGTGTGGTGAAGACCGGGCTGGCTGGTGTCTGACAGTGATTTAATACATGGCTCTACACAATAAGAGACTTTAATAAATGTTGTTGACTGACTGTCCAACTGGCTTTGACCTCGCCTGAAAAGGAGGTAGGGGTGCTAAATAAACTCAAGGTATTATCATAATAATACCTGCTGACCAAGAATGTTGCCCAGATGAATGCACTCCTTTGGAATGGCAAAGTGTGCTTCTCTGAAGAATGACACTGGGTGAAAACTAAATTCTGCATCATTCCAATAGAACTTTGTGTTGCTTCAGTCTCTGCCCTGATTTCAATACTAACTAGAGGTCTCCTGGAAATGCAAACACTGTCTTGTGGAGGTTTTTCGGCCAAAATGTGGCCTATCTTGGTACTAGAGATTTGCTCAGCCTTTATTATCTTGGAACGCTAAGATGAAATGGATCTTGAAAGATTGAATACTTTGTCATCCACTCAAGGCAAGACTGCACCGAAATCATCTAGAGGTGAGTCCCTCTCTCTTTACACCCCTATCCCAAACCCAACCCCAAGAAGAGAAATTCCCCAACTCTCCTAGGTAACCATCCTTAGTATCTGCACCATATCCACTGTCGGGATGACCCCTTTGTTTTGAGCCTAATCCTTTGAGAAATGATTTGTTGATTATTGTTTTGTCTTCAGTGCAAAGAAAACCTGATATCCTGTGCCTCTGTGGAGATCCAGACAGACTTAAACCACACACACACACACACACACACACTCATTAATTCACCTACTTGGGGCTTCAAAAAATTGATTGTGTGATTAATTTAAAATAAACTCTAGTTCTTCACAGTGCATTTTATCTTTTTTCTAATCTCCCTTGTGCTCCTACTCCCTATAGACTATTTTCAATTCAAGCCAGAACTTGGCATTTTCTGCAAAAAATTAACATGTAAAAAGTTACATTTCACAAAAACGAATGCCTTTGATGCAGCATTTGTGTCTTGTCTTTGTTTGGGAGGTGGAGCCGCCCTGTGAGGTTGCAGACTTGCAGGGTTATTCTTCTGCCCTGTGATAGTGTTATTTGCTAAGTGAGTGGGGTCCATGTGTTACCTTTGCTGAGAAATTGACGACTTTGTGGCTTCCTACAGAACCCCAGAAACAGCTGAAAAGTCAAATTAGGTTAGTCAAGTATTTTATACAAATGGGAAGCCTAATATTTATCACGGAACAAAAAATGTGTTTTATATCAGAGTAGTGCAGCATGAATGAAGTCAAAATCCACCCAAACATCAGTGATGTTCCATTGATTTCTCTGTGCTTATACTTACTCGATCTGTCCTGTGTGTATTTGGTGCATTATATATGCAACAGAATCGACCAGATGACATTATCTCCTGTAGTGCCCTAAAATTTCAACTAGAAAAAAATGCTTGAACACCTGGTCAACACACAAAGACTCCGAGGCTCTAAAGAGACGTAGACAAAACTGAGTTTGCCCCCAACTTTTTTTTTTAATTTTTATTTATATTTTGGAATCGTTTTCTGGAAGAAGCTTGTCTTGAGGTGTGTGAGCAAAAACTGTTAAATTACAGAAAACTAATTTCATTTGTATGACAGATATGCCTGGGATTATGTGAGGGAAAGAGCAATGTTTTGAACAGCCTGATTCATGGCTCCTAGACGTTGAGGTGTGTGCACGACAAACAGCTTTTCTTCTCCCAGCTCCATGTACCACTGAGCAAAGACTCCCTGGGACATTTTAATGACTAGGTTATAGGAGTCAAAACAAAAACACATGAACAACTCAATGGCTCCCCTTCCTTGGAAGAAATTTCCAGGGAGAGTCAAAAGTAGTCATTTATGTGATATTTTGCTAAGTTGTCCTGCTAAGTCTTCCTGAAACTTTTTTTCTACTTTCTGTGTTTTTTCATAGTCTTTTCAGGAGAAGAATTTAAAATGTTTCTTTCATAGTCCGGTTTCTTTCATATCAATCCTGTTTACACATGCAAGTTCTTTATTGAAATGTGTCTTCTCAAATGCGAATGGAGAAAGCTGCAAGCCTTGGCTCCTATAGCAATTCCCTGGAGATCAGGAATTCAGGTCAGTTGTGCTTTTCAAATGCATTCTGAACTTAAAAATAGAAGGGGTAGTGTTACACAGATAACAGTGAAAATGTGAATTATTTCCGCACAGCCATAACATGCGTTTTTTTGAAACAGTGTGGTCACCCTGGTCATGAATGCAGTCTAAGAGAAGAGACTGCCTTGGTTCTAATTTAAATCCAGGCTGGCTGTCCACTAACTGTGGCCTTGGGTTAGTTATCTACCCTTCCTGAGTCTCATCTGCCAAATGGGGATACGAAGAGTCAGGAAAATTAAACGCATTCAAGAATACAAAGCACTTAGAACAATCTGGAAACCAAGGTATATGTCATCAATGGGTTCATGGTTTGTAGAGAATTTAAAAACTGCAATCACCTGAAATTTTTATCACCATACATTGGCAATTTTAAACATAGTTTGGATGAAATACTCCTCCCTGAAAAAATTGCTGGTCTGAAAAATGTTCTAAGCAATTGCTATGGTCACTGTAGAGTATTAACAGAATCATACATGTGTAGGCATCAAATTAACATGTGTTTATTACCCATTCTTTCTTTTTTTTAATTTTATTTTATTGTTTAAAGTTTACCCATTCTTTCTTAAACAGCTTCTTTAACATGGAAATTATACAGTTGGCTCTGGACAGAGACTCAGCTATGTGTGCTTGTTTCTAGAGGAAGATCGTTAGGGTTTAGTTTGATCTTACTTTGGGCACAATATTGCATTGAAACAGTGGATTGATTGGGGGGTATAGTAGCAAACTGATATAAAGCTGAAAACACATAACTGGAATTACTTTGATTTGTGTAAATCATTCTCTGAAACTTGCAGAATTTATTCTTTTGCAGCATCACCCACCCACTCACCTCCCACAGCATCACCCACCCATTCATCTCCCACAGCATCACCCACCCATTCACCGCCCACAGACCCAGAAATTGGACTCCTTTGCCCCATACCAGGGACCACACACACACACACACACACACACTCACACTCCCCGCCTGAGCACCTGGGAAGGGCCACTCAGGGGT
>NW_005366185.1:0-512 GCF_000412655.1 Myotis brandtii
TGCTTTGTGCTTTCCTTGTTTTATTTAACTAATTTCACTTTCACCACGATTTTGTGAGGAAACTGAGACGTGAAGAGATTTAACTGACGTGTTCAGAGATGCATGGGGAGAGAGCAGCAGAGCTGTCACTCGTGTCCAGGGCTGTCTGACCCCAAAGCCAGCGACCTCAATGGCTGTTATATTGTCATTCTCTGTCCATATTCATTCATTCATTCATTCATTCATTCATGTATTTATTGAGCTCCTATTGTGTGTCAGGCACTATTGTGGGCATTTAGGACAGAGCAGTGGACCAGAAAAAGACTCTGTCCTTCCAGAGTTTCCTTTATATTGGAGGGAGGAATTAATAAACATACAAGTCCCGAAAATAAGAAAAATAAAGCAGGCCCTGGCTGGGTAGCTCATTTTGTTAGAGTGTTGTCCCGATATGCCAAGGTTGTGGGTTGTTCAACCAGTCAGGGCACATATTTTTTGTAAAAAAAAAAATCAATAAAAATATTTTTAAAAGAAAA
>NW_005366186.1:0-258 GCF_000412655.1 Myotis brandtii
TACCATGTTTCTCTTTTATTAGTGTAGATATCCATGTGGATATACCCTTAGGTATTGGGTAAAATTTTCTTTTACTTTTCTTCTAGAAATTTGTATCTTTATATATAAGTATGTGAGTGTTTATATATATACTAGAGGCCCGGTGCACAAAAATTTGTGCACTCAGCGGGGAGGGAGGGTTCCTCAGCCTGGCCTGTGCCCTCTCACAGTCTGGGACCCCTCAGGAGATAACGACCTGCTGGCTTAGGCCTGCTCCTG
>NW_005366187.1:0-799 GCF_000412655.1 Myotis brandtii
GTCAGGGCGCGTGCAGGAGGGAACCAATCGATGTTCTAACACATCCATATTTCTCTCTGTCTTTTCCTCTCTTCTACTCTCTAAGAAATCAATGGAAAAAATATCCTGGGGTGAGGCTTAAAAAGAGAGAGAGAGAGAGAGAGAGAGAGAGAGAGAGAGAGAGGTGATCTTTTTTTTCCTTTTTCTTTTATGCCTTGAATAATTTACCCAATAATCAAATATCGGACTTGAAGGGGACTTGAGTATCATCTACTCCTTCCTACCATCCATGGCATGTATTCTTCCTATAACCTAAGTGAGAGACAGTTAATACTTTGTTAAGATAACACAAAAAAAGTAATTGTAATTCCTGTCAAATACAAATGTGCCTGCTGGATAATAAAGAGGAATGATTGTAGGTACCCTCTGACTGTAGGAAACTTAGAGTTATTTGGAAGTGAAACTTTAAGGGATCAATTGGTCATTGTGTGCAGTTACATGATATGGGCCTAATTAATCCCAATGAGTCCTAAGTTATGAATTCATTCATGCTTTCATTTATTAAACAAAAAATTTTAATTTCAGCAAAGATCAGCTTCTGTCGTTTATTATTATTATTTACTATCAACACCACCATTCCTAGATGTCAGGCAACCCCCAGGTCTGGGAACAACACAGAAATTCTATTCCTCATAAAGCTTAAAATTCATGAAAGGGAGACAGACAATGTAGTAAATAAACAACAAAAAAAATCTACGTTTTCAAGTACGAATGCTGTGAAGCAATAAATCAGGGTAATAGAAATATGCAAAGTCTGGAG
>NW_005366188.1:0-380 GCF_000412655.1 Myotis brandtii
CCGTGAGGTCCGAAAGGTTGGCGACCGCTGACCTAAGCCGTTGCCTACATCATAACGGTGACACCCCAGGTGCACTGTTCCCCTCCCAGGCCCCATGAGACCAGGTACCAATCCTTCTCATTCTTAAGGATGGCAGGAGCCACCAAAAACCCTTTTAAAAGCCATCCAGGTTCTCTCTTTCTCTCTCTCTCTCTCTCTCACTCACACACACACACACACACACACACACACACACATGCACACGTGAAGGCTTTATAGACAGATATGCATAAACAACAGGTGTCCTAATTATTGTAGGGGAAACACTATTTCGGTGGAACAATAGATATTTAAGGGGAAAAACTAACCAGGGTGAACAATATTTCAGGAAAGCCATGGTG
>NW_005366189.1:0-727 GCF_000412655.1 Myotis brandtii
AAAAATCCTGAATAATCAATGGGAGACTAGCTGGAGAGAACGCTGATAACCAAGGACATAAAGTGGAGACCGCCTAGAGACTGGTAGGAAGGATCTGAAACCAAGATTACTATGTCCAACAAGGCTATCATTCAAAATAGATGGACCAAAAAAGGCTAAAGAAATACAGAAATATAATGGCAATAAATAAGTACCTATCAATAATAACCCTAAAGGTAAATGGATTTAAAACTCCAATCAAAAGGCAGCATAGGGTAGCTGAATGGATAAAAAAACATGACCCAACTATATGTTATCTACAAGAGACCCACCTCAGAACAAAAGACACACACAGAATGAGAATGAAGGGATGGAAAAAAAATTTTCCATGCAAACGGAAAAGAAAAAAACGCTGGAGTAGCAATACTCATATCCAACAAAATAGACTTTAAAATGAAGGCCATCACAAGAGACAACAAAGGTCACTACATAATACTAAAGGGATTGACCCAACAATAGGCTATAACCCTGGTAAACATATATGCACCCAATATAGGAGCACCTAAATATATTTTTTTAAAAAAACTTCTAGAGGACTTTAACAGAGAGATCGACAACAATACAGTCATAGTAGGGGACTTTAACACCCCACTGACTTCATTGGATAGATCTTCTAGACAAAAAAAACTTAACGAAACAGTGACTACAAAGGACACACTGTATCAGATGGATTTAATTGACATTTATA
>NW_005366190.1:0-463 GCF_000412655.1 Myotis brandtii
CATCCCTCTTGCAATCCAGGACCACTGGCTCTTATCCACTCATCTGCCTGCCTACGTGATTGCCCCTAATGACTTTGCCCGCCTGCCTGATTGACCCTAACACTTTACCTGCCTGACTGATTGCCCCTAAACCCTCTGCCTGCCTGTCTGATTGCCCCTAACCACTTTGCCTGCCTGCCTGATTGCCCCTAACCACTTTGCCTGCCTGCCTGATCACCCCCAAGCACTCTGCCTGCCTGCCTGATGCCCATAACTGCTCCACTGCCTGCCTTATTGCCCTTAAGTGCTCTCCCCTGTCGGCCTGATTGCCCCCAACAGCTCTCGCCTGGCAGCTTGATCACCCCTAACCACCTCTGCCTTGGCCCCGACCACCGTGGCTTTGTTTGGAAGGATGTCTGGAAGGAGGTGGAGAAGATGTCCGGTCTATTCGTTCTAATTAGCATATTACCCTTTTATTAGTATA
>NW_005366191.1:0-1297 GCF_000412655.1 Myotis brandtii
GCATGAATTTCATGCATCGGGCCTCTAGTTGTAATATAAAAATATATGAGACAGCGTACGTATACAACAGTTGAAGAATGGATAAACATCACGTTGTCTGACAGTAGAGGGTTTCCAATCCATATGTCTGTTGGCCGTCTGTACCTGTTCTCTAGGTAAATGTCTATTCAGGTCATCTGCCCCTTTTTAAATTTATTGTTTGGTTTTTTGCTGTTAAATTGTATGAGTTTTTTAAATAAATTTTGGATATTAACTCTGTATTGGATGTATCGTTGGCTAACATATTCTTCCCTTCAGTAGGTTGTCTGTGTCATATGGACCCATTTTCTTATTGTTTATTTTTCTGCCCTTGCCTGAGGACACACATTGAAAACATATATTACTAAGAGGAATGTCAGATGTTCACTGCCTCTGTTTTCTCCTAGTTTTATAGTTTCGGGTCTCACATTTAATCTTTAATTCATATTGTGTCTATTCTTGTATATGGTGTAAGAAAGTGACCAATTACTCTTTTTTTGCATGTATCTGTCCAGTTTTACCAGCACCATTTTGAAAGGACTGTCTTTACCCCACTGCATATTCTTGCCTCCTTTGCCACAGATTAATTGACCGTATAAGTGAAGGTCCTTTCCTGGGCTCTCTGCCTGTCCCATTGACTGGGTGTCTGTTTATATGCCAGTACCACACTGTTTACTACCGTCGACACTTTTGAGTAGTTTGATATCAGGGAGTAGGATGCCTCCAACTTTGTTCTTTCTCAAGACTTCTTTGGACATTAGGGATCTTTGTGGATCCATATAAGTTTAGGATGAGTTGTTCTATCTCTGAGAAGAAGGCCATTGGTGTTTTAATAGGGATTGTATTGAATGTGGATATTGCTTTAGGTAGTAAGGACATTTTAACAATGTTAATCCTTCTAACCCATGAGCATGGTATATCCTGTCCTTCCATTTATTTGTATCCTCTTTAATTTCTTTCTTCAGTGTCTTATAGTTTTCAGTCTATAGGTCTTTCATTTGTTTGCTTAAATTTATTCCTGGATATTTTATGTTTTGTGGGTAAACTTGTAGATGTGATTTAAAATTTTTCTCCTTCTGATTATTCATTATTGCTGTATAGAAATGCAACAGGTTTCTGATTTTCTATCCTGCAACATTACTAAACTCAGTGATTGGTTCTGATGGTTTTGTTGTTGTTGTTGTTGTTGTTTTTTGGTGGAATCCTCAGGTTTTTCTACATATTGTATCACATCCTTTGCAAATAGTGAGAGTTCTACTTCTTCCTTTCTGATTTGTAT
>NW_005366192.1:0-992 GCF_000412655.1 Myotis brandtii
CCTTCCTTCCTTCCTTCCTTCCTTCCTCCTTCCTTCCACCTTCAATTCTAATTTATTTACAATTAGTTTTGAGTTGGAATAGTTGGCAAAAATGTAAGTTTATCTTTGCCCCAAAGAGTTAACCAGTGGCCCCCTATTGTTATCGAATAGTCTTTTACTTCCTTATTGGAATGTCACCTTTATTATCCACTAAATTCTCACATGTCCCAAGTCCCACTCCTTGCTACTATCCTACCTTTGCCCTGTTTATTTTAAATTTTTATTTATTTTTCCATGACAGTTGACATACACTATTATACCAGTTTCAGGGGTACAACATAGTGATTAGACGCTTATGTACCTTAAGAAATCATCACTCCATTAAGTCTAGTACATCTGGCCCCATACACAGTTGTGTGCCCTATGCTGTACTTCACATCCCTGTGACTATTTCTATGACCAGCAGTGTGGACTTCTGAATGCCCTCCCACCTGGCAAGCATCATTTTGTTCTCTGTATCTATGAGTTTGTTTCTGTTTTGTTTATTTGTTTCTTTTATTTTTTAGACTAGAGGCCCAGTGCACAAAATTCGTGCATGGGGAGGTGGGGTCCCTCAACCTGGCCTGCACCCTCTCCAATCCGGGACCCCTGGGGGGATGTCCGACTGCTGGTTTAGGCCCGATCCCTGCAGCAGTCGGACATCCCTTTCGTAATCCGGGACTACTGGCTCCTAACCACTCACCTGCCTGCCTGCCTAATCGCCCCTAACCACTCTGCCTGTCTGCCTGATTGCCCCAACCCCTCTGCCTGCCTACCTGATGCCCCTAATTGCTCCCCTGCCAGCCTGATTGCCCCTAACTGCTCTCCCCTGCCGACCTGATCGCCCCTAACAACCTCTGCCTGCCTGTCTGATTGCCCCTAACCGCCTCCCTCTGCCTCGGCCCCACCACGATGGCTTTGTCTGGAAGGACGTCCAGAAGACATCTGATCTATCTGGTCTAATTAGCATATTA
>NW_005366193.1:0-7525 GCF_000412655.1 Myotis brandtii
CCTCTTCCCCCTCCTTCTCCTCCTTGTTATAATCAATAGTTTTCTACTCATTTTATGTAGATATGGTTGTTGTTCACACATAATGAACCTTGGTCTCATATTTGCTCATTTTTATGGTTATTATGTGGATTTGGTAGTCACACTCTATATTATTTTATGTTTCACTGCTGACAACTGATGGCTCCATCCTGCCTCTTCTCCATCAGCCCCAAGGGGACTCTGATAGGAAAAGCTTCTTCTCCTCTTCATATGTCACCAAGAAGTTGGAACCCTCAAGGAAGCAGAATTCTGCCCACTGGCCCCCCACCTCACAGAAAATAAAAGCCTCCTTTCCTGCCTCTATCCAAGCACCTTTGACTTCCTGGAGGGCCTTTCCTGTGCCTCCCAGATATTTCAACTACGAGCACAATGATCATCCCATGTCCCTTGTTTGTGTGTTTGTCATCAGCCTGGTCATCTGTACAAGCTGCTATGGGTCCCCCTGCTTCTACCTGGTGTCAACTACACTTGGTGCTATGAGCATGACTATCACCACCTGGGGTCCTTCTTCTCTGGCGTTGGGGTCACTCCCCTCTGGTGCCCACTGTCCAGCACACACGTGTCCTGCTGCTGCCTGGCTGGGACTCTCACCTGTGTGAGGCTGAGCTACCCTGTTGAGTCAGCAGAGCCTCTGGTTGGACTTAGGTGCCTTGGGAAGAATTTTTGATCATTAATTGGTACTTGACACAGAGTGTCTGAAAAACAAATCTCTGCAGTTTGTGCACGTGAGAAAGTTGTCTCTATTTACTACAGATTTTCTAACTCAGAGACTTCAGAGGTAAGTGCAGAGTCAGGAATCCAGAGGTTCCCTGAGGGGAACTGTGACATGAAGGGGAAACCACACAGGAAACCAGCCCAAACCTCTAACTGCTCCTGCTGCTGGGATGGTCCTTGGGTTCATGGACCCTGAGCGCCCCCTGGTGGTCACAGCTTCTGCTGCAGGGAGGTTTGTGTCTGGGCTCACACTGACTTTCCCTCACTGTGTTTGTTGAACAGTAATACAAGGCCGTGTCCTCTGCTCTCAGGCTGTTCATTTGCAGATACAGCGTGTTCTTGGCATTGTCTCTGGAGATGGTGAATCGGCCCTTCACAGAGTCTGCATAGTATGTGGTACTTCCATCAGGATTAATGAGTGAGACCCACTCCAGCCCCTCCCCTGGAGCCTGGCGGACCCAGTGCATCCAGTAGCTACTGAAGGTGAATCCAGAGGCTGCACAGGAGAGTCTCAGAGACCCCCCAGGCTGCACCAAATCTCCCCCAGACTCCACCAGCTGCACATCGCACTGTACACCTGCAAACACAGAGATATCTTGGTCAGGAAACTCTCACAATTTCACTGTTTCTCTCATTCACATCCACTCACATACTCAGTCATTCTTTTTCTCCATAAACTACCTCTTAAAATAGCAACAAGGAAAACCCAGCTGAGCCCCAACCCCATAGTGAGTGGTCTGTGTTCAGTCCTGATCAGAGAATGAGAACACCTGGGGATCCTGGGGCTGGGCTCCTTTCCCAGAACTGCAGGGTCATGGCTGGGCTTGTTTTTATGAGCAGAGGGGTCCGTATTTGCATGTCCTCCTACTATATAGGGAGATCTGGGGTTTGATTATGACAGAAAGGACATGGTCCCAGAGTGTGACATATCCAAGTGTGCATGTCTGTGAATAATGACTCCCCACACCTGGGCCTGTGCTCTCCCCATTGGATGCAATGCTCCAGGAGAGTTGTACAAAGACCCAGGAGATAAAATTGTCATGAAAAGAAAAAGAGAAGTTTTAAAATGAGAGATGCCTTTGACAGTCACCAGTAATGACAACCAAGAGAAATCAACCCTCACAACCTGAGAAAGAAGTAAAAGTGCAGGAGGTTCATGTTCAGGAGATGGGAAGTTCCACATGACACTTTCCCCTAGAAGTAATCAGAGGATAAACTTAGACCAGAGTGTGAGCCTAGAGCCAGTGGACCAAGTGTTGGGGGAGAGTGGAGGGTTTCTGTGAGACCCTGGGAAACAGATGCATGAACTATAGAGACACAGACAGAGCGCCTGGGTCCTATTCCTTCAGGTGAGTCTGGTGCTGAATGTGTTGTAAGAAAATGTGAACTGGCTAAACAACAAGGAGATCACAATCTAATGAAACAGGGACCCTGGACGTGTGTGTCCTTGGTCTTGGTAGTAAATCTAGACTCTGTTGTAGATACAGTTTAATACATAGGGATATAGAAGAAACTCCATCATAACCAGATCTGTCTAGATGAAAATATCAGTAATGATTTAGAAATAATTAAGTTTTTGACATGATATTGTTATGATTGGAAACCTGATTGTAATGAATGGAAAAGGGCCTTTCTTTTTCTCGGCTGTGGCCACCATAACTTATGAGAAGTACCAGGTAATTAAACCTCAAAATTGTTAGCTCCTCTGATGCAAACAGTCCCTCTGTTCAAACTGTGGGTGAAGATAAGCTATTCTCAAGGCAGCATTCTTGCATCCCCCTCCTCCCTGCTGTTTTCATAGCTCTGGGATAAATCACACCAATGAGTCTCTAGTTAATAGAAAGTTCCCTTCACCCCTCCAATTCAAAGTGCCTCTTTGTGAATCCTTTACCTTTTGCTCTAAGCATGTTTTACAAGCTTGGGATAAATACAGATGAGACACCTCCCTAGGACATCTGCCAGACTGTTTCCTTGAAAGCAAATAAAGTGTCTCAACTTCAGCCCTCAGTCCTTCTCCCTTCCCTGTCACCTAGCAACAGCAGACACTACTCTTTAAAGAAGAGGCTGCATTTTGTTCCTGCCCTGTATTGACTAGTGATACACCAGCCGTTTCCTTGTCTGGAATGTGAAACACTATTCCTTTCTGTATCTCTCCATTTAGTTGTGAATTCTCGCACAGCATGAGTCACTAGCCAAACCCTAACACAGATGTTTGCAAGTGAACCTTGGGAACCCTATCATCATGTCCCCACATTATGGGGTTCAAAGGGAACCTGTACCTGATTTAATGCCATATTGGGGGTAAGAAACCCAGGAACATGATGGGGGACTAACCAAGACAGGTCCAGGGTTCTTGTTCATTAGGTTGTCATCTCATTGTTGTTTAGGCAGTTCAAGTTTTCTTCCCTCACTTTCCTCAGAAACAGCCCCACATATTGAAAACACTTTTTAGGGAGTGAGCAGGAGCAGAAGTCATCTCTGTGTTGGTTTTGTATCTTAAAATTTTCCTGAATATTAGTTATATTAGTTTCTCATACAGTTATTAGGGTTTTCTATGTACAAAATCATGTCATCTGCATACAGATAAGAAAAAAAAAACATTTTAACTGGTTTCTTCCTGATTTAGACTTTTAAAATTTCTTTTTTCTTATCTAATTATTCTGAAACGGACTTCTAGTTTTGACATATAGAGGTAGTTACAGGGGAGCCTTTGCCTTGGTCCCTATGTAAGAATAAAAGCTTTGAAATTTTCTCTGTGTAGCATGATGTCACTTGTGATCTCAAATGTAGCCTTTAGTATATTGAGGCCTATCAATTCTAAAACTATCTGTTAAAAATTATAATTCTGATGGGATTTTCAATTTTAAAGACTTTATTCTGTATCTATTTATATGATGGTATACTTTACCCTGCATTCTGTGGATGAGATGTATCACAGTTATTGGTTTACATATGTTGAGTCATCCTTGCATGCTAGGATTGTATCCCACCTGATCATGTTAAATGGCCCTTTCAATGTGCTGTTAAGTTTGCTAGTATATTGTTGAGGGTTTTTGCATGTATGTTCATCAGGGATACTGACCTGTCATTTTGTATGTTTTTACTTGGCTTTGATATGAGTGTAATGGTCACCTGAGTAAATCTGTTTGGAAGTGTTGGCTCTTCTTTTAATTCTTGGTAGAGTTCAAGAGTTGATTAAAAAGATATTAATTCTTATTTGAAATTCTGGTAGAATTCACCCTTGAATCCATTGGGTCCTTGGCTTTTATTTGGTGGAAAATTTTCACTTCTAATTCAATTACTTTTATAAAAAAATTTGTAACAATCTAGCAAAGTTGGGATCCAACTCCTAATTTGAGCTCCTACTAAATGGACTGAGAAATACAACTGTTGATCTTCACAGGGCATGGTCATTGTTGAAATAATAGTTTCCTGCAGACCACATATTTCATATGACATCCAGGAGAATGAAAAATAACTACGTTTTTGTATATAGAATTCATAAAGTACAATGTGTAACTACATGAACAGTATTGTATCACTGTTCATGTGTGAATGCATGTATTTTCCATAAGTGAGTGTGCAACGGTGTGTATGTGTGACTCTGTTTCCTCGGTAAGTAGTAAGAGGACGGTGTGGACACAGGGGGTTCCATGGATGCTCCTAGGCTTCCAACATGCTCCCGATGGACATCTCACCTGCAGTGAAGCTAGAAAACCTTGGATCAGGAGGAAAGCTGGAGGGATGAGTTCTATAATGCACATCCCAACCCTCAGTGTCACCTGTCCCCACTGTGGGGTTAGCACTGCTTCCTGCAGGACAGCAGGGGTCCCTCATGTGGACGGATGTGGGGGCTCCCTGTGCTTATCAATGTGGACCCAGAAAGGGAGGGTGAGGTCCCACAGCCCTGAGTGTGTTCAGGGCTTTCAGGAGCTGGACTAGCCCCGGATCCAGGAGGGGAGGGCACATGGAGAGTCAGACACTGAGGGTAGCTGTGACCCAGGAGGGATGGATGCAGAGCTATGCACACAGCACAATCCCAGCAACCCACCTGTGGAATTTACACTCAGCAAAACATTGAAAAGGCTGTGAAAAAAGTCATTTTTAGAATTTGTGAAGGAGACTTCATGAAAAAATCCATGTCACTGACAACATTTCACCTGCAAACAGACAATGTCTCTTCTTCCTTGATGTCTACAGTGAGAATATGAGAAGGAAGAATCTTCCCTAGAGGCAACTGAGAGCTTGAGAGGAAATCCCTCAGCCCAACAAGAATGCCCTTCCCTCCCCAACTCTCTTTGCCCCTATTCCTGGGGCTGCTCACTGTGCTGGTGGGTCCTGAGCGCCCCCTGGTGTCCGGAGCGCCCCTGGCAGCCCAGGCCTGCTATAGGCTCAGGGAGGTTTGTGTCTGGGCTCTCACTGACTGCCTCTCACTGTGTCTCTTGCACAGTAATACACAGCCGTGTCGCCTGTAGTCACAGAACTTAGTTGCAGGGAGACCTGGTTCTTGGATGTGTCTCTGGAGATGGAGGTTCGGCTCTTGAGGGAGGGGCTGTAGTAAGTGTTTCCATCATGGCATATGCACCCCATCCACTCCAGCCCCTTCCCCGGGGTCTGGCGGATCCAGCTCCAGCAGTAACCACTGGTTGTGATGGAAACTCCATGGTCTGCGCAGGTGAGGGAGAGGGTCTGCGAGGGCTTCACCAGTCCTGGGCCCCACTCCAGCAGCTGCACCTGGAGCAGGACACCTGGGGAAAAGGAGCATCAGTCCCTGTCAGTCATGTGCAGTCACAGCCATCCCATGACCCCTGTCTGACCCCTGAGACTCTCACCTTGGGGGGCTGTCACCAGACACAGGAGAAGACCCAGCAGCCTCATCTTCTTCTAGACCACAGCTCTGCCTTCCCAGAGACCTTAGCCCTATGTGAGGAGAGAGCTGTGAGCCTGCACAGCACAGGAGAGGATTTACTCTGGAGCTTAAAGAGAAATTTGCATGTGGGGCAGACTTTCCTATAAGTGTGGGGTCTGAGGCTAAACTGCCCTGGCCTTTCTGGGGCCCATGTGGGGGCATATCTTCTCTTGACCTCATCCACCATGTAAGTCAGGGACTTTGTCCACTTGGGTCATTAAGCTGATTGGAATTCAGTCAAGGACAACCTCACCTGAGCATAAGAAGAAATGTTGGACTAGATGAATATGTTACATTGGTAAGTTCTCATTAATCTTTCAAACAAATTTAATAGAGTTTAGCACTTGTTTAGCTTCTGAAATCCAACACTTACATATAGCATTGTCATTTTATACTTTAATTTTGTTTACTTTAGTGTAAAAATATTAAAAAGAACAGCCATCTTTAATGCCATGTTTTCTTCATTTCTTCACTTTGATATGAGTAACTGCTTCACAAGCACCAGAAAGGGAGACCCTTGATCCTTGATGTTGGAACTTTTTATTGAGTTATATCACACTGTGCAAACTCTTTCCTTATGGAAGCACAGGGAATATTGCAAAGATCTCAAACTAATCACATCAGAAAGAATCATGTTTTAACCTGGAGAAGAGATAATAAATGAAAGCAGTGATTATGCATATGCACAATTGAGAATCTTTTATATGTTGAAATGATATGGCAGCCTATTAAGTGACCTGATTTCTCAGTCTAGTGTTATCAGTGATGTTGGGGTTTAAGTGAGGGAAACTGGAGAATTCCTAGCATACATTTTCTCACAGGAAAGGGAACTTCAACATTGTCATGTAACCCTCATTCCCAGTCTCCCACTGCCCCATCTCTGGGGATTCTCACTGTGGTCAGAGGGTGCTGGGCTCGCCCCCATAACATACAACAACACCTTGATGTATAATGAACACATTTTCCCATCAGGCACATTATTCAGAAAGATATACTCCTGCTAAGCTAGTTATTTAATTTCCATGATGGAGTATTTGGTGGCACAATTGATTTTACTTATATTAATGTTCAATTCATCATTATTGTGTTTGGGGAACAAGGTGGAGGGGGGCAAATTGGGGAAAATAGGGGAGCACATCTCTAATGCTGTCTATAATAAAGATAAAACAATAAAATTTTTATATATGTTATATAATAAATGTTGGAGTAGATGTGTGGGTGACACTATTTTAATCTCATGGGTCATTCATTTCATTAATAAAATGGATTAACATTATGTACAAACATCTTTGCAAGTACAAAGACACCAGTTAAGTAGACTCGACATTGCAAAATTGAGTAATCATAATTTTATGTAAAACTAGAGACCAGGTGCATGACATTCATGCATTGGGGGGAGGGGGGCGGTCTTTCAGCCTGGCCTGCGCCCTCTAACAGTCTGGGCCCCCTGGGGGATGTCCTTAGTGCTGCCACAGAGGCAGGAGCACCTCCACTGCGCTCGCCAGCCATGACCCTGGCTAACTGTAGCTCCCCGTGTGGGATTGCACTGACCACCAGAGGGCAGCTTCTGCATTGAGTGTCTGCCCCCTGGTGGTCAGTGCCTGTCATAGTGACCAGTCATTCTGCTGGTCTTTCCACCATTTGGTTGATTTGCATATTAGCCTTTTATTATTAGGACTAGAGGCCTGGTGCACAAAAATTTGTGCACTGGAGGGGGGGTCCCTCAGCCCAGCCTGCCCCCTATCACATACTCTGAGCCCTCAGGGGATGTCCTACTCCCTGCTCCCCTTGGGGAGCGGGCTTAAGCCACAGTCTGGCCTCCCTTTGTGGGAGGCGACCGGGCTGATCAGGGGAAGGCACCAG
>NW_005366193.1:7952-12533 GCF_000412655.1 Myotis brandtii
CCCTTAGTCAGAATTGAACCCAGACCCAGCAGTGGGCAGGCCAAGGCATTATCCACTGAGCAAAACCAGCTAGGGCAGGATATGACATTTCTTAGCCCTCCAGCAGCAGACCTTCCTTTTTTTCTCCAGGAGTGTGGTAAAAAACCCTAGATCACCTTATTGGATTCTTATTACCCAAGTTACTAAGAATATTACCAGTGGCATACAGGGAGCTTAGCCAATGAGCAGTCAGAAAAGGTGTTTCCTCTGTAGTTCACAACAATTGTCTTCTCGGCCCCTGCCAAAGCCTAACGCCTCTGGCAGAATCATTAGGCCTGGGCAGGGGACCCCCAGCTCCCGCAATCATTGGCTCCACCCCTGCTCCCCGTGATTGCTGGCTCTGCCTCTGCTCCCCGTGATTGCCGGCTCCTTCCCTGCCCTGGCCTAATGCCTCTGACCAAAGCATTAGGCCTGGGCAGGGGACGCCCAGCTCTCTGCAATAGCCAGCTCTGCCCCTGCCCAGGCCTAACGCCTGTGGCCGAGTTGTTAGGCCTGGGCAGGGGACCTCCAGCCCCCCATCATCACTGGCTCTGCCCCTGCTCCCCACCATTGCTGGCTCCCTCCCTGCTCCCCGCCATCACTGGCTTCCTCCCTCCTCCCCACCATCACTGGCTCCCTCCCTGCTTCCCACCATCACTGGCTCCACCCCTGCTCCCCGCCATGACCGGCTCACTCCTCGCTCAGCGCCATCGCCAGCTCCGCCACTTCCCAGGCCAAATGCCTCTGACCGAGGTGTTAGGCCTGGGCCGGGGACCCCTAGCTCACCGCGATTGCCAGCTCTACCCCTGCCCAGGCCTAACGCCTGTGGCCGAGTTGTTAGGCCTGGGCAGGGGACCTCCAGCTCCCCACCATCACCGGCTACCTCCCTGTTCCCCGCCATCCCCGGATCCACCCCTGCCCAGGCCTAATGTCTCTGACTGAGGCGTTAGGCCTGGGTAGGGGACCCCCAGCTACCTGCCATCGCTGGCTCCACCCCTGCCCAGGCCTAACGCCTGTGGCTGAGACCTTAGACCTGGGCAGGGGACCCCTAGCTCCTGCAATTTCTGGCTCCACCCCTGCTCCCCGCCATCGCTGGCTCCCTCCCTGCTCCCCACCATCGCTGAATCTGCCCCTGCTCCCCGCGATTGCCAGCTCTGCCTATGCCCAGGCCTAACTCCTCAAGGCATTAGGCCTGGGCAGGGGACCTCTCAGCTCTGATTGCAGGCTCCTATCTCCTCTGGGTGCAAATTAACCGTCATCTTTGTTTGGTTAATTTGCATACTCATCTGATTGGCTGGTGGGTGTAGCAAAGGTACAATCAATTTGCATGTTTGTCTATTATTAGGTAAGATAAGATTGTTGAGGATTTTAGCATTTATGTTCATCAAGGATTTGACCTGTCATTTTTGTTTCTGTACTTATTTTGCTTTGGTATGAATGTAGGGGTCACCTCAATAAACGAGTTTGGAAGTTAACCCTGTTTTGCAATTCTTGGAAGTGTTTGAGAAGAACTGATTGAGAAGATGCTGTTTTTTTCTTTGAAATTTGGATAGAAATCACCCTTGAATACATGTGGCATGCACTTTCCTTTGCTGAGAGGCTTTAGTTATTACTTCAATTATTTTTTAAAAATGTATACCCATCTGCAAAGTCAGGAACAAATTTCTAATTGAAGCAACAAATAAGAGGATTGATAAACACAATGGTTGAACTTCACAGCAAGTGGGCAGCACTTGCACATACGTGGAGCTAAGCAGTGAAAGCCTAACTGGCATCCTAGTTCTGCCTCCCACAGGTAGATCTGAGCAACATGAACTCACAGGGGAGCACCTCAAAGTCCCCACCCAGGGAAAGGATGGCCTCTATAAACTGAAACCCTGGGCTGCTCTCTGCTGGCTCTGTGGAGGGCAAGACCAGCTCCTGCCTGAGAATCAGCAGTCAAACACATGTCTGCTTTCAACTTTGAAGAAGAAAGGGATTTTTTTTTTGAAGAATCATACAAAGTTAATCCACTGAAGATTTCTGTGCATGGAGAGAAAACAATGGAAAAAGGGAAAAGTCTTCTCACCACATTTAACAATTCCTCCTGTGGGAGGCTACACTCCACCATCAGGACACCTCACAGGACTAAGGGACAGTGCATTTGGGTCAGTGTGAAAATTGCAGTTGTTTGTAGGCCACATATTTATTTCATGTGCCACCCAAGAAAATGAAATAAAACTACGCTATTTTGTATAGAATTCATAAAGTGTGTTGTCCTGAAAATGCACCCTCTTTCCCTCCAACACCAGGAACACAAGGAACGGGTCCCAGCTGATGCTCCCTGAAATCCACCATGGATTTGGCTGAAGACACAACTGTGAACAACTCCCAGACCACGGCTGGGCTCAGCAGTGATACTAAAGCAGGACCATTGTTGGGAGACTCGGGCATCATCTGAAGGAAAGTTCTGGCTGAAGACAACTCAACAGACTTGGTGGCCATCCTGGAATGCAGGGAGGTTCACACAAGTTCCACATTTCATTGTCACAGAGTATTTGTGTGCTGACGGTTTCCCCAGGCTCATCAACCCCTCTGCATTTGTCTTCCTCCAAATGAAAAATGCCTCCTGTGGTGAATGTGAGCAAGTCCCTACTAATTTAATAAAACTGTTATAATACAAAGCCATCAGTGGTAGTCACAGGACCGTAGGTTTAGAGAGAATCTGGGAGAAACTGTTATATGGAGAGGAAACCCAGAACTCTCAGAGGAAACAGCCATAAACACAACCTGCAACTGCTCCTGGGGCAGCAAAACAGAATCTGTGGGTCCTGAGCGCCCCCTAGTGTCCTGAGTGCCCCCTTCAGTCCAGCCCTGCTGTCTCCCTTAGGGAGGTTTGTGTCTGGGCTCACACTGGCTTGCCCTCACTGTGTCTTGCACAGAAATACACGGCCGTGTCCTCAGCTCTCATGCTGTTCAGTGTCAAGTAAACTTGGCTCTTAGATGTGTCCCTGGTGATGCTGAGGCGGGATTTCAGTGTTGGGTTATAGGTTGTACTTCCATCAGTACATACAGCTCCAACCCACTCCAGGCTCTTTCCTGGAGCCTGGCGGGTCCAGTGTACACCATAGCTCGTTAAGGAGAATCCAGAGACAGTGCAGGTGAGGGAGAGGGTCTGCAAGGGCTTCACCAGTCCTGGGCCCGACTCCTGAAGCTGAACCTGGGACAGGACACCTGGGGACAGGGAGCCTCAGTCTTGTCAGTCACCTGCATTCACAGCCATCCCATGGCCCCTGTCTGACCCCTGAGACCCTCACCTTGGGGGGCTGTCACCAGGCACAGGAGAAGACCCAGCAGACTCATCTTCTTCTAAACCAAGGTTCTGCCTTCCCAGGGAACTCAACCCTGTGTGAAGAAAGAGCTGTGAACCTGAACAGCCCAGGGGAGCATTTACTCTGGAGCCTAACAGAAATTTTCATGTGGGGCAGCCCTATTCTTATAAGTGTAGGACCTGAGGCTCAGGACACACTGGTCTTTCTGAGGCCTGAGTGGAGGCATCTCTTACCTTGATCTCACTCAGCATGTAAGTCAGAGACAGGGGACCACATGAGTTATGAGACTCATTGGAATCAGGTCAAAGCATGGCCTCACCTTTCCAAGCATAAGAAGAAACATGGACTAGATGAGCAGGTTACACTTTTACTTTCTCAGGCATCTTTCAAACAGATGCAAAGGGGATTAGCATTTGTTCAGACCATTTGTCAATCTCAGAACCCTAGTGTAGCCACAATTTGTAAATTTTTAAGTCTCATGTTATACAAACACTTTCTATCCTGGTGCAAAAATAAAAAGAAGAGACATTTTTAATATTTTATATCTTAAATTATCATGTTACTTTGATCTGATAAACTACTCCCCCATCCCAGGCAGGTGGGACAGTCCTGATTCTTGAGGCTGCAAATTTTATAATTGTGTCTACAGCTTCTTGTGCACACTGATCTGTTTGCAGAGACCCCAAACTAGTTACATCAGAAATAATCGTGGTTTTAAATGGAGAAAACACAAGACATGAAAACAGTGATCATGTGTGTGTACAGCCCTGAATCATTCATACCTTGAAATGCTGGTAGAAGGAGATTGATCTGTGTTTTCACTCTAGTGTTATCAGTAATGTTCTGGTTCAGAGCGATGGAAATTGGAAAATTCCTAGCATACATTTTCTCACAGGAAAGGGAACTTCAAGTCTGGCAGGAAATCCTCACTCCCAACCTGCCTCTTCCTTGTCCCTGGGGATGCTCACTGTGGTGAAAGGATGTTAGGCTCTCCCCGATAACATACAAACATTCTTAGTGTGTAATACACCCATTCTCCCATAAGGCACGTGATTCTGAAAGATGCTTTCTGCCTGAGCTTATAATTTAATTCATTTGACGGAATATTTGGTGGGACAAATGTTTTTTATTTTATTTTATTAAAGTTCAATTCATCAGTACTTTCTTTTTTTATTTTTTTTTATTTTTTTATTGCTTAAAGTATTACAAAGGGTATTACATATGTGTCCTTTTTTCCCCCGCCCTTGACAAT
>NW_005366193.1:21588-23348 GCF_000412655.1 Myotis brandtii
GGCTGTCTGCCACGCGGTCTCCCTCCGACCCTCTGGGCTCAGAGGTCTGGCAAAGTTTCCTGCCCAGATCCCTGGTTTTTTACCTTTCCAGGGGAGCTCTGCCCTTCCCGGCTGCAAACTGTCTCACCAGCTGAGTAATTTCGCCAATTCGGGGTGGGTGTTATTAGTTTCAGCTGCTTACTCCATTTGCTCCGGGACAAGACCTGGGACGAGTCTGCCTATATCACCGCCATCTTGCTTCTCCCCCATCAGTACTTTCTTTGATGTGTCCTGTTTTGGGTGATTTTACTAAGAATTCCTCAGAAAATTCCTAGTTTCCATGGTCCATGTGGATTGGTTACAGCAGCCACAGGAACTGGTGCAGATTCTGGTACCAGAGGGGTGTGCTGCTGGGAAACTACCCATAAATATGGACTTGACTGTGGAACTGGGTGAAGGGAGGAAGCTGGACTTGTTTAGAGTCACATGACAGACATATGTCTGATGTTCATGGACAGACAGTTCCTGGACATATGGGTTTAAAGCCTCCTCCAGTGAAGGCCCAGTAGGAAGTGCAGGGCACGATAGAGACAACTTGTGTCATTATAGGAAATACATGAATAATTATGAACAGGAGTTTGATAGAAATAAAATCATTAAAGATCTTGTAGGTAGGAATCAAGAGAAATAAGGAACCTGTCATTGCACACTGGTGGGAAGGGGATCCCTGTCTCTCATTTGGGGTCATTACTCACATGGTCTCTCCAGTGAAGAGTGGAGACCTATCACTGGAGGAGCCATGGCGAAGGTGTGTATGTATGAGGAACCATCATTCCATTAGACCTGGGCTCCTGTCTCAGTCCATCATCATCATCATTGTAATCATCATCATCATCATCACAATTTGCTTATTTATAACCATTCTCATTTTCAATAGACATGGTGATTGTCCCAACACAATTCCTTTTTTCAATAAAGAAAGCAGGCATCTACTCTTCAGATACCATTGGGAATTCAGACCCCAATGGCCCAATGTAAGTTGACATAGTCCTTTTAAAAAGACAATGACCATTGGTGAGAAAGTACAGATTCATGCCAAACATTGGATTAAGATTCTTTTTGAAATTTATCTTCATCACCACCACCACCACCATCATCATCATTGTTAACATCATCATCACCATCTTCATTATCATTTCCTTACTTATAATTATTCTTCTCATTTTCTGTAGACTTGCCTTTTGTACCCACATAAGGACTCTTTTACTTAGTTTTGCTCTTGCTCTATAGTAGTTAAGTAAAATACATAGCCATACTCTGTTTCCTGTATTGTTTGACCTCTAACAACTGATGGCTCATTGCTGCCTCTTCTCCATCTGTCCCTGACAGGGAAAATCAGATAAGAAACCATAGTTTTCTCTTTAGATGTCATTGTGAGATTGAAAAAACCCCCTGGAAGCAGAATTCCTCTGTATTCCCACCACTTTGCCAAAATAAAAGCCCTGCACCATTCTCCTTTCCTGACTCCATCAAAGCAGGTCTGTCTTCCTCAAGGGCCTTTTCTGAGTTTATAAGGGATTTCAACTCTGTGCACAATAAACATTCCATGTCCCTTGGTGTGTGTGTTTGTCATCAGCCTGTACATCTGCACCAAGCTGCCATGGATCCCTCTGTCTCTGCCTGGTGTTACCGACTCTCTGTGCTATGAGTGTGATGACAAGACAATGACTGTCACCACTGGGAGTCCTTCTTCTCCAGCTTTGGGTTCACATACTTGTGGA
>NW_005366193.1:24182-25302 GCF_000412655.1 Myotis brandtii
ACCTCAGCCCCAGACTGCACCAGCTGCACCTGGGAGTGGACACCTGTGGAGAGGAGACAGGAGTGGGTGGAAATCCTCCTTGACTCTCCCTGGTCCCCTCCTCAACCCAGGGACTGGGGAGCCCCTTACCTGTAGCCAGGGTAACCAGGAGGAGGGTTCTCCAGCTCCAGTTCATGATGAGGGGCTGTGCTGTGAGCACTTCTGTAGGGGAGGGTGTGGCTGTGGTTGATACCCTCAGGGCACAGACTTACCCATATTTAACCTAGTTTGCTCCCTCTCTTTTGCATATTCATGAGGCAGAGTATTTCAGAGCTGAAGTCTTGAACCACCTGAGAGAAGATTGAGGACACAGGCATCATGCTCAGTGGGAATCTCAGGGTACAAGTCCTAATTCTTTCTTTAAAAAAATTATGTCTTAATTGATGAAATTATTACATATGTCCCCTTTTATTCTCCATTGACCACTTCTAGCTCTCCCTCACCCCCTACCCCAAGCCTTCACCATCCTATTGTCTGTGTCCATGGATTATACATATATGCATGTGAGTTTTTGGTTGATTACTTTACACCCTCCCATCCTTTCCAGGCTTCCCTCTCAGATTCCACAATCTGTTCCATGCTTCTAGGTCTCTGGATCCATTTTGTTCATTAGATTCCACATATGAGTGAGATCATTTGATATTTGTCTTTCTCTGACTGGCTTATTTTGCTTAGCATAATACTCTCCTGGTCCATTCATACTGCCCCAAAGGGTAGGAGATGCTTTTTTTTTTACTGTAGCATAGTATCCCATGGTATAAATGCACCACAGCTTTTAAAAAAATATGTTTTATTGATTTTTTTACAGAGAGAAAGGGAGAGGGATAGTTAGAAACATCGTTGAGAGAGAAACATCAATCAGCTACCTCTTGCACACCCCCTACTGGGAATGTGCCGGCAACCAAAGTACATGCCCTTGACTGGAATCGAATCTGCGACCCTTCAGTCCACAGGCTGATGCTCTATCCACTGAGCCAAACCAGTTAGGGCACACCACAGCTTTTTATGCACCCATCTACTGATGGGCACTTTGGCTGTTTCCAGATCTTAGCTATTGTAAATTGTGCTGGTATGAACATAG
>NW_005366193.1:26840-27852 GCF_000412655.1 Myotis brandtii
GTGAGTTTTGGGTTTTGTTGAATGCTTTTTCTAAATCTGTAGATATGGTCATGTTATTTTTGTCTTTCAATTTGTTTATGTGATGTATCATGTTTATTGATTTGTGAATATTGTACCAGCCTTGCCTTCCTGGGATAAATCCCATTTGGTTATGGTGTGTGATCTTTTTAATATATTTCTGGATCTGATTTGCTAATATTTTTTGAGGGTGTTAGCATCTATGTTCATCAGGGATATTGGCCTGTAATTATCTTTCTTAGTAGTGTGATCTAGTTTTGAAACTAGGATACTGCTGGACTCATAAAAACAGTTTGGATGTTTTCCTTCTTCTTGGATGTTTTTTAATAGTTTGGGGTGTATAAGGTTTAGTTCTCATTTTAATGTTTCATAAAACTCCCCTGTGAAGTTATCCAGACCAGAGCATTTGTTTGCTGGGAGTTTGTTGATATCTGCTTCTATTTCCTCAGTTGTTATTGGTCTATTTAGGTTTTTGATTCTTCCTGTTTCAGTTTTGAGAGATTGTGTTTTTCTAGGTATTTGTCCATTTCATCCACATTGTCCAGCAGCTTGTTGGCATATAGTTGTTCATAGTATTTTATTGCAATCCTTTTTATTTCCAGGGGGTCAGTTGTTCCTTCTCCACTTTCATTTCTAATTTTATTTATTTTGGTCCCCTCTCTTTGTTTCCTGATGGGTCTGGCTAATGGTTCATCAAACTTTTTTATCTTTCCAAAGAACCAGCACATGGTTTCCCCAAGTCACATTCCTTAGTGGTGAAAGGTTCTGTAGTCACCAGAGCTGTCTGGAGGAGACCAGGGTAGACACACAGAGGTTTGGGGAGCAGTGCATGACTTGGGAAAGCTTTGCAGACATAGTGGGTTCTCATAGCTCCTGGAAACCCATCAAAGAAGTCCAAGGAGGAAGTGTGGGAGCTCTCCTCCATCCTGGAGATGGAAGGTGAAGGTGGGAGTCACTATAACACCTAAACATGGAGGTTAGGAAAATGCTGAGA
>NW_005366193.1:27993-35841 GCF_000412655.1 Myotis brandtii
TCCTATATAATAAAAGCCTAAGTGGCATCACACAACGTCATCACAAGATGGCCACCACAAAGATGGCTGGCAGAGGAGGGCAGTTGAGGGCAAACAGGCTAGCAGGGGAGGGCAGTTGGGGGCGATTGGGCCAGCAGGAAAGGGCAGTTGGTGGCGAATAGCCTGGCAAGGGAAGGCAGTTGGGGATGATCGGGCTGGCAGGGAAGGGCAGTTGGTGGCAACCAGGTCATAGGGGAGAGCAGTTGGGGTTGACCAGGCCAGCAGGGGAAGGCAGTTTGGGGCTATCGGGCCAGCAGGGGAGAGCAGTTGGTGGAGATCAGACCAGCAGGGGAGGGCAGTTGAGGGAGATTGGGCCAGCAGGGGAGGGCAGTTGGGGGCGATCGGACCAGCAGGGTAGAAGTTAGGCATCAATCAGGCCAGCAGGGGAGTGGTTAGGGAGCAATCAAGCTGGTAGGCAGAAGTGGTTCAGGGCAATCAGGCAGATAGGTAGGCAAGCGGTTAGGAGCCAGCAGTCCCAGATTGTGAGAGGGATGTCCATCGGGCCTAAACTGGCAGTCAGACATCCCTCAAGCGGGTCCCAGACTGGAGAGGGTGCAGGTCGGGTTGAAGGACAACCCACCCCATGCACGAATTTCATGCACCAGGCCTCTAGTATTGAAGTAATGATGGAAGGAGAATAACCTGTTTTCTCAGTCTAGTGTTATGAGTTATGTTGGGGTCCAGAGGGAGGTAACTGAAGAGGAATCTGAACATAGAATTTCACATAGGAAAGGAAACTTCAACTCTGAGAGGAATCCCTCACTCCCAGCCTCCCTCTTCTCTTCCCTTGGGAGGTCTCTGTGGTCAAAAAGTCCTCAGTTATCCCACAAACATATAACATCCTTAATGTATAACTTATACCTTCTCATATGAGGCATATGATTTGGAAACATATTCTTTGTGTATATGATTCTGATTTCATTTACGCAATGGAATCTTTGATGGGGGAAAAGTTTTTAATTATAACCAAGGCTAATTTAACAATGTTTTCTTTAATGAGTCCTGTTTTGGGTGGTTTTACAAAGAACTTCAAGAAAATGTTGAGCGTTCACTCTCCATGTGCATTGCCTACAGCAGCCACAGGGAGTGGAGCAGAAGGGAGCGCTGCTAGGAAACTACCCATAAATCTAGATGTGACTTTTAACTGCATAAGAGGAGGAAGCTGGATTTGTTCTGAGTCACTAAAGAGAAATATGCTTGATTTTCATGGACAGAGAATACCTGGACCTCTGGGTTTAAAGCATCATCCAGTGAAGGCCCAGTAGGAATTGCAGGACATGATAGCGACAGCTTATATCAGGGGTGGGCAATCTTTTTGTGAGTGTGTGCCAAAACCAGCAAAATCTCTGACTCAAAATTCTTCTGCGTGCTAATAATAATTTTTTGAGAACATGTTACGCCTACTTGATATCTCTTAAGGTGTATGTATGTGAAGAACATTGAAGAAATAATAAAATTCATTCAAGCGACAAAAACACAGTATGTGATGATGAAAAATACATGTATTTTTTAATGTGTACATGTTATGTAAAATTATTTCTTTATCTACGATGCAACTACACTGAATTTATCTGAAAAATAAAAAAGTTGATATTAAGAAAAAAATTGTAAATGGAAGATTATAAGAGAGGGTTTCGTGTGCCAGCAAGAGTTACTGGCGTGTCATGTTTGGCACGCATTCCAGGGGTTGCCCACCCCTGGCTTATGTCATCATAGGGAATACCAGAATAATTATGAACAGGAGTTTATTAGAAATAGAAGCTTTAAAGATCATACAGAAATAAGGAACATGTCCTTGCAAACTGGTTAGAAGGGGATTCCTTGTTTCCTACATGCACATTCTCATAGTGTCTTTGTTCTGAAAGGTAACACCTTCTCAAGTGCAGGGGATCTGCACATGGACACCTTTGGGGTGGTTCCTCACGTGGTGACACCATGAATCACCCAAGCTGCATAATTCATTGGCTCTCATTTATGAAATCCCTCAACAGTTACAGGGAAGAGTGGACACTCCTCCCTTGAGGAGTCATGGTGATGGTGTTTCCGTATGAGGAGCCTTCCTTTCTTTAGAACAAGACCCCTTTCTCAGTCCATCATCATCATCAACAGCATCATCATCATCAGTTGCTTACTTATTATCATTCTCAAATTTTGTAAGCATGGTGGTTGTCTACACACATTGACTTTTTATCAAATAATAAAAGCAGGAATCTTCTCTTCAGATGTCATTGGAAATTGAAACCAAAATGGCCACTTCTAAAAGTTGATACAAGGCTTCCAAACAACTTATGGTTTTGGGTAGGGGAGAGATCCCACCCAAGACAAGAGACCATAACCCCTGTCCAGTTCTATGGTCATCAGTACCATCACCAGAACTATCAACACCACCATTATCATCATCATTTTGTTATTTATCATCATTTGTCTGAATTTCTAAAGAGATTGTTTTTGTACCAAATAATGGCCTTTTTTCTTAATGTTTGCTCAAATTTTATAATTTTTCAGTAAAATAAATATCCTTATTTTATTTTAGTTTTTGCTTGACTGCTGAAAACTGATGGCTCATTCCTGCCTCTTCTTACTTGGCCCCACATGGGAATATTAAAAGAAAAGTTGGGTCTCCTCTCCAGATGTCAATAAAAGGTTGAATATACATAAGCCCCTGGAAGCAGAATTATGCTCCTCCTCCCACCTCTCCAAAATAAAATCCCTGAGCCAGTCTCCTTTCCTGCCTCCATCAAAGCAGGTCTGAATTCCTGATGGGCCTTTCTTGTGTTTCACAGAGATTTCAACTATGTGCATAATAAACATTCTATGCCCCTCGGTGTGTGTGTTTATCATCACACGGGTCGTCTGTACTAAACTGCTTTGGGTCTACATACCTCTGCTTAGTGTCACCTACTCTTGGTGCTATGAGCATGATGAAAAAGCAATGAATGTACCACATGGCATCTTTCTTCCCTAGTTTTGCATTTATAGGCTTCTGATGCCCATTGTCCAGAACACATGAATTCCATTGCTGACTGGCTGGGACCCTGAGCTGTGGAGCTGAGCTGTACTATTGAGTCAGTAGAGACGCTGGTTAGATTTAGCTGATGTAGGTCAGATTTGATAATGAATTGTCATACAGGCACAAGAATGTCTGAAAGAGTTTCTCTGTGATTTGTGCAAGTGAGAAAGTTGTCTCACTTTACAACAGACTTTCTAACTCAGAGACTTCAGAGATGAGCACAGAATCAGGAATCCAGAGTTTCCCTGAGGCAAATGTGACATGAAGAGGAAACCACATAGGAAACCAGCCCAAACCTCCCACTGCACCTGCTGCTGGGATGGTTCTTGTGTTCAGGTACCCAAAGCACCTCCTGGCGGTCACAGCTCCTCTTGCAGGGAGTTTTGTGTCTGGGCTCACACTGACTTCCCCTCACTGTGTCTCACACAGTAATACAGGATCATGTCCTCGGCTCTCAGGCTGTTCATTTGCAGATGCAGCATGTTCTTGGCGTTGTCTCTGGAGATGGTGCATTGGCCCTTCACAGAGTTGGCATAGTTTGTGGTACTTTCATCAGGATTCATTCAACATAACCACTCCAGCCCCTTCCCTGAGGCCTGGTGAACCCAGTTCATCCAGTAGCTACTGAAGGTGAATCCAGAGGCTACACAGGAGAGTCTCTGAGACCACCCCCCACCCCCGAGGCTGCACCAAGCTTTCCCCCGACTCCACCAGCTGCACCTCACACTGGACACTTGCAAACACAAAGATGTCCTGATCAGAAAACTCTCACATGTCCACTATATCACTCACTCTTGTCCACTCACATACTGAGTGTCTCTTGTTCTCTATAAACTACCTCTTAAAAGAGCCACAAGGAACACCCAGCTGAGATAAAATCCCATGGTAAGTGGTCTATGTTCAGTCCTGATCAGGGAATGGGAACACCTGGGGATCCCAGGGCTGGGCTCCTGTCCCAGAGCTGCAGGGTCAGGACTGGGCTGGTTTTTATGAGCAGCGTGGGCTCTATTTGCATGTCCTTCTACTATATAGGAAGCTCTGGGTTGGATGCTGATACAAATAACGCCATCCCATGTGTAACATGTCCAAGCGTGCATGTATGTTAATTAATTCCCCACATCTACACCTGTGCACCCCCACTGAACCCAACTGCTCCAGGTCACCTGTACAAAAAAGAGGAGGATTGAAAATAATTGATTCCTTTGACAGTCACCAGTAATGAGAACCAAGAGAAATTAATATTCAAATCCCAGAATTAAAAGTGCAGGAGTTTCATGTTCAGGAGACAGGAAGTTCCATCTGACACTATTTTCAAGCTTTGTTTTACATATTTAAGTGTTCCTATGTAGGATTCATAAATGTTTCTCAGAGGTATATCCTCTTGTTTCCCACCATGGGGCCCAGGGGCAGGTCAGCAAATGTCCCAAGACACCCCTGGATCCTTCTGTGCCTGCCTCCACCTGCCAGCTGCCAATTAACCTCAGTCACTGGAAAGGCTCAGTCTCTGAAAGAGACTCCCGTGAATCAGGAGGATGGGGCACTAGGATGTCCCTTAAGGGGAAGGTGCTGATCAGACTTCAGGGAAGGTGGTAGGTGTGTTCTGTTCTAGAGCCACATGTCTGAGTCTGTCCCTGATTTTATCCTGAACTTGAAACCTTGAAACCCCTGATGGTAAGGTGGGTGGGTTCTGTGGAGATCAGAGCTTGGGTCTCCCAGAAGCCAGGATTCTGTTACTATCAGATCTCCCATGAGGAGCATGCACTAGTGAATTTCAAGAGAAAGTGGGTCAATAGCCTCACCAAAGCCAGTCTCTGACACCTCCTGAAATGCCCAGAAGTCTAAGCCCAGGGCTATGCCCCTGACTCCTCAGCAGGGCTTATGATTCAGGGTGGGGTGACAGGGTTCCAGAGGTGGGTGATTTCTTTCCCCAGGCTGATGCCATTGGGTAGGGATTGCCCCTCCCAGGAAATATGGCTGCTGAGGAATGGAGGAGGGCTCAGACAGGGTCCTGTGGGCACTTCCCCACATCCCTCCCCAAAGCCACCCATCCTGACTCTCCTCAGGCAACTGCCATCTGACCGCCCTCCTTCCCTTGGAGCACAGCATGAGTGGCTCCTAACCCTCATTTTTCTCCTTAACCCGATGAAGTGGTGGCTTTGTGTCCTTCAGGCTCTGCCCAGTGAGGGTGCAGAACCCTGGTATGAGATGAGAGCATGGATGAGCTTCTGTGATCTGGTGTTACCCGCACTTCAGGGCTGGATCCACCTGTGGCCTCTGAGTCCTCACTATTATGGAGAAGGCCCTGCCTTACCTGTGAGGTCCTCCATCACCTAAGGGAAGTCAGGTTCCCCCAGGTCTGTCACATGCACCTGAGGTCTGTGTTGGGCTCAGGACCACTATTGTGACCCCCACAGCCCCTGTCTGTCCACTCTGTTTTCATGGGCCTGAGACCCTCTCCAGCCCTGATGTGCATGGACATCTCCATGTGGGTGTTAGGAGGTCAGAGGTAACTGTCATGGCTGCAGCTGGCCCTGGGATCAGACGTGGCATCCGTCACTGCCCCTCCTTGAGCCTCTGGACCCACTAAGTCTGTCCATCGCCCTGGGGAGTAGGCTGCTGTGTGATTGTCAGTTGGGAAGACCCAGACCCAGAATCCCCAGGGGCCATGGCCCTGGATTACCTGGCCTTCATCATTTGAATGAAGCAATTTTCCTATTTGTGTTGAATGCAATACAGACAGGAGCAGACTCTGCTAAGGGCAGACTGACTCCTCTCTGTGCCTGTTGGGAGCAGCAGCCAAAGGGACAGAGTGAAATGCCACCACTGCTGGACATATTGGGGTTCCTGCTGGGCCCTATGCTCTCTGCAGCCAACCCTCCTGCCTCTGAAGGGACCTTGTGTCTGGCTCCCACTGGATTTGGACCACAGCCCTTGGGAACAGTCTTACTCACCTGCATCCTTAGTTGTCACACTGCTCAGCTGCAAGAACAGTCGGTTCTGGGTTGTGTGCCTAGAGATGCTGATCAGTGCTGTAGATTGGGGACTTGCTGAGTGTTCCCTTTAGTCCATATCACACTGACCCACTCTGGCCCCTTTCCTGGATGATGGTGGATCCACACACAGAATATTAAAAACCTGCTGGTGGGTGGTCAGTGTGTGTGGCTCAGGTGAGACTGGGCATCTATGAGAAGACCTCTACTTGGTGTCCCTATTCTTTGAGATGTTCCTCAGGCTGGAGACCTGAGGACAGGGAACACCTGTGGGTCACACAGACACTTGGCGCACGCCATCACCCATTTCTGAGATGCATGGGTCACGTGCTGCAGACACGGGACAGCAGGAGGAACAGGACCCGTGGAGGGGCCTTGTGTGTCTGTACAGACCAGTGCTCCCGGGGACTCAAGCCCAGAGACAGGGACACGGTGACACTTCACACCTGCCTAGGTTTCTCCTTGAAGCTGGGTCGGTTTGCATGGGCAGAGGTGCAGGGACCCAAGCTAAGGGTGGTGTGGGTGGTCACTGCCTCCAGTGCTCTCCTAAGGAGGGGTAGGAAATGGCACCCCATCTGCTGGGTGCTGGTGCCTGTGGACTGTGCTGCCTTCTATGGCCTGCGTGTGGTTCTCCTGGGATTTCCTTAGAATATGAGAGAAACCGTGCTTGGTGTCTGAGAGCGTCCACAGGATAAACACAGCACATGGAAAACAAGGTGATTCCTCCCACAGCTCCCCAAACCAGAGTGAAACCAAAGCCAAATATAATGAGTTCTGGCCATAGACCAGCAACACCAAGATGGCTTCTTGTCTCCAATGATATGCAAATAATTGATATGTGCGTCTTCTTGTGAATGAATACTTGAACCGCTTTAAAATCCTCCCTGTCTTTGGAAGATGTATATAAGCAAAATGTGTCAATCATACCCACCCCCAGGATGGCCGCTGACAGAGGATAACACTTTGCTGGTTTCCACAGCAGGAGGGACGGAGACTGGGCTGAGGAGGGAGCTTTCCTGCAGCCACACCCCTGAGAGGCTGCAGGTGAGGAACCCAGGAGACATGCGTGGGATTGCTGAGGTGCGTCCGTGCATTAGAGAATCAGCCATCACAGACTTCAACAGGAGCCACACAACAGCTTCATCCTTGACATGCAGCTGGTTCAAGTGCCCAGCCTCATATGAAATACCCTTTCTCCCCGTTTGAAGGAGCCTGGGGGACCACACCCTCTGCCATCATCCCAGCCAAAGCTCCAACACTTTTCATTGGGACATTCCACACATGAGGAGCAAATTCAAGCAGAAGATGAAATAAAAAAGAACCAGCAGATAAACTTTATAAAAGGAATGGAAGTCCATCTGAGACATGGAATTTTATAGACAGAGCTTGTTATATCACACCCAGTTACAGGAAGAAACCTTGTCTACACTAATAAAAGAGAAACATGGTAATTAGCGTACGACCGCTACCCTTCCCATTGGCTAATCAGCATATCCTTATGCAAATTAACTGTCAGCCAAGATGGCGGCCGGCAGCCATGCACTGAAGCGAGCAGGGAGGCTTTGCTCCAGTGACTGCAGAAAAAATTCCCCGCCTGACTTGCCGGCCTCTCAGCTGCAACTCTAAGCAACTATGTTGCAAATATAGAAGCTAAACAAAACCCCAGAAACCAGCTTTAGTCAGCCAGGCTTCAGCCAGCCGGACCGCAACATTGTTGTATCAAAAGAAGGAAAAACAAAGGCCAGAAACCGGATTTCAGCAGCCGAGGCCTCAGAGCTAAAGCTGGCCCAGAATAAAAAGAAAAAAAAA
>NW_005366193.1:40647-56306 GCF_000412655.1 Myotis brandtii
TGAGGGTGGCATCGCAACCTCCCGATCCGCCCTGCTCTGTGCATGACGGGGCGGCACCCCAACTCCCCAATCGGCCCTGCTCTGAGCCCCAACAGGGGCTGCACCTAGGGATTGGGCGTGCCCTCTGCCACCCAGGAGCAGGCCTAAGCCAGCAGGTCGTTATCTCCCGAGGGGTCCCAGACTGGGAGAGGGCACAGGCCAGCTGGGGGACCCCCCTCCCCTCCCGAGTGCACAAATTTTTGTGCACCGGGCCTCTAGTCAAAAATAACAGAACAGCACAAACCCCATAAAACCAATAATGTTTTGAAATAAAAATATAAGGTAAGTATTCAAAAATAAGTACAATTTTTGTTGTGAAAAGCACTACGTCAAGAATGAGAACACTGAGTGAATAATTTCTATGAAATGGAAGATAAAACAGACACATTATCCAAGATGAGAGTGGGATTTGAGATGATGGAGAGAGATGGACCTGAGAGTGCTGGGGACACTGAGGTTGTCTGCAGTGTTTCATGTGCAGCTGCTGAGAGAAGGAGCGACCAGAACCGGGGGCCAAGTCCCAGCCCAGTGGTGAGCTCTGCACAGCAGCCGCCTCCCAGGCAGAGGGTCAGGGCCTAGGAGTCATCCCTCCTGTCATCAGGGCCTGGCTCCTCCATGCTGACCTTCTCCTGCTCTCAGTCCTGTGGGCACAGCAAATGCTGCTTTCTCTGTGGGGAGATATGAGGGGTCCCCAGGGGAGGTGCTGGGCCTCTTCCCTGCACTGGTGGAGGGTTTTGGTGCCCACAAGACGTGGTTACTCTTGCTGTGTCCCTCGCACAATAATACATGGCCAGAGGACTTGTCAGAGGCCTTCATGCTGCTCCACTGCAGGTAGCCGGCGCTGATGGAGTTGTCCATGGAGATGGTGAAGTGGCCTCGGAAGGACGGGCTATATCTGGCATCCCCATCACCAGGCCAGATCCATCCCATCCACTCCAGGCCCTTCCCTGGCGTCTGGCTCACCCAGTGCAACCTGTGGCAGGTGAAGCTTCAGCCAGACGTCCTGCAGGAGATCCTCAGAGACTCCGCAGGTGTTCTCGCCTAGCCCCCGACTGCACCAGCTCCCCCTTGGGGCAGAAACCTGAGTGAGAGAGCAAGACTCAAGGCGGGGCACTTCCCAGCCTCCCTCCCCTAGGACCCCAACACCTGGTCTGTGACACACCTGGGACCACAGCCAGGAGGATTTCCAGGGCAGTGGCATAGCCCATGCTGGAGGTGGAGAGTGAGGATAGCTCTAAGCACCCCGGTGGGTGGTGGGGAGGGGATTCCTGAGTTAAAAGGGGGGCCACCCAGGTGAGTTTGCATATTCCCAGCCCTGCCCTCCAGGGGAGATGTCCCAGGGTTCATAACCAAGAACCCTGGGGCTGAGGAGAGGTGCATGTCTGAAACCCCTGGAGGGAGCGAGACGGGCACCCAGACTGCAGGCCTGGCAGGGCACTCATGTGGGAACTGCCACCTGCCAAGGGGCACATGGTCATAAGTCAACCAGGAGGTCTGTGTTGGCAGGCACTTCCTGGGCTGGGCCTACTGACAGGCAGGACTGCTGTGTGTCCTGATTGGCTCAGGCCCTCAGTGGGCCGAGCATTAAGGGAACACCTTCATCCTCACACTTGTTAAGGAAGGAAGGGGAAGGCAGACTGAATCAGGGCGAGGGTCCAGAGGGGTTGCCAGTAGGATAGAGAGATGATTCAAGTCTGAATGAAACAAGCACATGTTAGAATTGAGGTGCAACGAGAGGGTGGGGTCAGTGGATGGACAGGTGCTAAGAGGGAACAGCAGGGTTGCTGTGGTTGGGCCTGGTGAGTCGCCCTGACAGCCTTCAACCTGGAGACTGGCCAGGGTGACCAGACATCTCCTGGGGGGGGGCGGTGTTCGGTGGGGAACCTAATGAGGCCTCGAGGGCCAGCACATACTGAGGGTAGGGGATTCTAGCCAAACCAGCTTGATGGGATTCTTGCTAATAGTGGGCTGTGCAGATATGGCCCTTCAAGTCTACCTATCACAACCTGGTTGGGAAGAGATTGGGAGGAGGCTGACCAAAGCTAGTCATGGAGAGGCCCTGGTCAGGAACTGCTTCTGCCTTGGTGGTAGGTGCCCTGGTTGGCCACCAAGGTCAGGGCTGGGCATGCCCCAAGGTGGGTGCAGTGGACACAGCCACATGCAGGGCAGCCATGGTTGTCCTCAAAGCACCTGGTGTCTTGGAGGCTCTGACCCTGCTGAACCCAGAGGTGGTGACTCATTTCATGGGTTAATGCACCAGATTGTATTTTAGAGTGTGAACATCCGACCAGATTTTCACAGAGATTATCAGAGTGATCCTGGGCATGTGGCACATTAAATGCCAGGGAGCTCTGGAGACATAGCCCAGGGTGCGCTGGGCCTTCCACATGGACAAACCTGATGACAGGGAACAGATATTCAGGGGATGGATGTGAAGTATGGTAGCAATTATCTCAGGTAGAAACTGTAGTTTAACTTCAACCCTGCTGTTTGGCTTCTGTCATTATTTGCTTGTTAAATAATAGAAAAGTTATTTTTATTTTCTGAACTTATGTATGCTATCCCATTGATTGTGATCTTACTGGTTTTAGGAAGCACATTCTTCTGTACCTGGGAACCAGGACAGCAAAATTATCATAAATTGCCTCAGTGGCTCCAGATAACATGTTTCTGTTGACTCAGTGGTCCCAAGACCCGATGGCTCCAGATAATGTGTTCCTGTCAACTCATGGTCTGAAGACCCAAAACTATAGTTAATCTTTGTAGATAACTAATAGGCTCAATTTTGCTTCTGTAACTGCTTTGTTCAAACCAGGCTCCTCATTCCAAACCCAAAGATGTAATCGATACCTTTGTGATTTTTGCCTATGTAAATCTGGTGTTGGGGCCATAAGGTGTGTTTGCCGTTAGAAGTGCTATGTGCTGGCTGTGCCCTCACGTTGCACAGGCCTTTCAGTCAGTAGCATTGAGTTACCTGGTATTACCCTGGTTCATGACTGGTTGGCTCATCAGGGGGCTGACGGCAACTTCAGGCTACTTGCCTCAGACGTGTCCTGGGTGACACGGAAGAAGGCTCACCTCAGATGAATATAAGAAGCAGGTTGTGTTCATTGATAACTATAATTACATTGAATATCACAGGAGCATGGAATGCCTGTCTAAGGGAAGGGGTCATGTAGGGACAGGGTGTACCAGTCTGAGGACAGAGAAATGTGAGCTTATTTTTTAAAAATATATTATTATTCATTTCCAAGAGGAAGGAGGAGAGAGATAGAAACATCAATTATGAGAGAGAATCATGGACCAGCTAGGCATGTGCCTTGACCAGGAATTGAACCATGACTTCCTGGTTCATAGGTCAACTCTCAACCAGGGAGCCACACCAGCTTGTCTAGAGAGTGTGAGCTTCAACCCGAGGGCACTGATGTCAGTGCTGTTTCCCTTTGAAGGAAATGTGTCCCCATCAGGGATGTGAGAATCATCAGGCAGATCTGCTCATGGAGAAGGTCCTGGTGAAGGGAAGTCTCTAGTGCCTGCTCATCACTCACCTGCAAGCACAGTGCTCCTTCTCCTTCCTGGTCCCAGAGATGATGTGAGAACTTAGAGATTCAAAGAACAAGACATAGTTTTCCCTGGGACCAGAAAACAATGTGGAAAGGAGGGGAAAACACCCATCACAATGGAAAGCCTGCCCGCCCCTGCCCCTCTGCACCTGCCCAAGGGTAGAGAATTGTGACCTGCTGGTAGTGAGCGTCCCCTGGTGGTCTCAGTCTCTCTGCAGGGAGGTTTGTGTCAGGGCTCACACTGACTTCCCCTCACTGTGTCTCTTGTACAGTAATACAGGGCCGTGTCCTCAGATGTCAGCTTGGTAATTTCAAGAGAGACTGTGCTTATAGGGTTGTCCCTGAAGATTGTGAATCTTCCTTGAACTGCTGGAGCATACAACTGAGTCGTTCCCTTTGGTTTACTCACTCTTGCCACCCACTGAAGCCCCTTCCCTGGAGCCTGGCGGACCCAGTCCATGCTGTAGTTAGTGAAGGTGAATCCAGAGGCTTTGCAGGAGAGGCTCAGAGACCCCCCGGGTGGCACCACGCCTCCCCCAGACTCCACCAGCTGAACTTGGCACAGGCCACCTGCAAACAGAGAAGCAGACTGAGATCTGCCCCGTGTCATCCAGTCCCCATGAGCCTGATGCACAGGGACACACCTTTGACAGCGAAGAGAAGGGCAGCCCAGATGAGCGCAGACCCCATGGTGTGGACACTGAGGGGCTCACATGGAGGGCTCCTCTCCAGCTTCTGCAGGGACCCAGTCTGGCAGGCTTTCATGGGGAGGCACCACATTTGCATGTCTTTCCCTGAGGACCTGACTGAACTGCCAGGGGGCTCCTCCCTCCCTGTGGTCACATTGGGAGGGCAGGTGGACCAGGGTGCCTGGGTCAGAACTCAGGGGCACACAGCTGGTTTGCACATTCTATAGGCTTGTCTGTGACTAGTGAGAGACACACTCTGCCAGGATAGAAAGTGGGACTTTTAAGGTTATCCTGTGCAGGTTGCACATAAAACCTCTCAGGAGACATCCTGGGACAGGATTGTGGAGGTGACAGTGCTCCCTAGTGGTTGTTCTGAGACTCAGGGTCTGAGGACAGGTGTCTGAACCAGCTTCCTGAGACAAGGCAGGCACTTCTGCCACGGGGAAGCCTTCCCTGGCATTTCTGAAAGAGTGGCAGCCTCAGTCCTGCTACTTGTATGCAGGTGGTTCTCTGCAAAGACACCCTGGGCCTCAGGCGGATGCCTCAGGGGAGAACCTGAGGAACATAACCCTCCGCAGGCCAGGCCTCTAGTGCCAGGTCTCAGCTTGCACGTGGGAGGTGCTGTCTACCAAGCCTGGTGTGCACACTCAGCATCCTGGAGTGTCCACCATGTGGCACAGCAGTGCCTGTTTAGCTCAGGAACATGTTTTCTGATATCTGTGGGGGACCCTCCCTGACTGTTGGCAGTGGAGCTGCAGGGAGCGGTGAGCACAGAGGACAGACTCACCATGGACCGAGGGCAGTTCCCTTCCTAGGAACTGTGCCCCTTAAATACAGCCCCTGAGACGCCGTGCCTGTAATTCTAGGATTGTGCCTGAGACCATATGAGTAAATCATAGTGGAAAGGACACTTGTGGAAGAAAGGGGTTACATGCTAAACTGACAAGCTCAGGCAATGCCTGCATGGCAGTCTTGCAAACTCAGAGGCCTAAGGTAACCAAAAAGGATGGTCTGAAATTAAACTTTAACTAAAAGCAGTTATGGTGGGTAGTTACGTCCTAGGCCAGTATCTTCACTGACAAGTAAACCTTTACCTTAATTGAGCCTTTATGTCTCTTTGCATCTATAATAACATACTCTTGAAATGTCGGGGTAACTTATAACTTCCCTTTTTCTGAACCCCTTGGGGCACAGCCTAATGTTCCTGGGCAGCAGGATATCACAAATCTTTTCATTGTTATCATGATAAATATTCCTGTACCCACCTAAGAATGTGTCTATCATTTTACCTTTTATCCAAATCCAGGGGTTTACCCCTTTGCTTTCTCCCACCTCTCTAGTCCATCACCAATAGATTTCATATAACCCACCTACATCCCTTCCTTTGATTGCAATGTATAAATATAGATGTAACCCACCATTCTCCAGAGCATTATCTCACTTTCTTGAGGTTCTGCTTACTGGCATTTGTTGACAGTTTGGCTCAAATAGACATACAAAATTCTTTATGGGTTTGGATGTTTTTATGTTAACACAGCTTAGACCACCCTCCTCACTCTGGGACACAAGAATGTGGGCCCACCTCTCCAGGGAGTGATTTTCATCCATTGCTTTTAGCATCTGAAAGGTCATTTCCTCCATTTTTCATGAACAAGCCTTGAGTGAAGTCTTACCATCTGGGTGGTCAATAATCTGTTGGATGATTAAGTCATAAACTCTAACCCCTGGATGAAGGTCCTTGAAGATCCTCAAGGAGCAGCTCAAGGAGAACATGTTGGGCCTTTGGTGACCACCTGGACATATGGGCTGACCTGGTCCTGCACCTCAGAGGGGAGCGCACCTGACATCCAGAGCAGGTGAGGCCGTTCTCAGCAGGGTCCCGGTCCTTGGTGTTCACAGATGTGCAAGGGTCCGACCTGGCCAGAGGGGAAGTTGTGCCTGGATAGAGACTGGTACATACTGCTGGTTGCAGGGAAGGAAATACACCAGGTGTGCCTATGCGCATGGGGGTGTGTTTGGTTACTCAGGTTAGCTCATTCCCAGGAAGGAAAGAGTGAGTCTACTGGAGAAATGATCTGTGGTGCTGTGGAAATTAGCAACTGTGGAGGGACACTGATCACATTGGAGTGATAGTGGTAGACCCTGTGGGAAAAATCAGGTGTGGTCACATGAGAAAATAGAGCTTAAGGTATAAATGCGATGCCTTTTACTTTCACCAGTAATTACAAGCACGGGAAATCAAATCTCACAATCTAAGGAAGAAGTAAAAGTGCGGGAGGTTCATGTTTAGGAAACAGGAAGTTCCATCTGACACCATTTCCCCTACAAAGTGGTCAGAGGATAAACTAAGACCAGAGTGTGAGCCTAGAGCCAGTGGACCAAGTGTTGGGGAGAGTGGAGCATCTCTGAGGAGGCCCTGGGAACCAGAAGCATGAGCTATAGAGACACAGACAGAGCTCCCAGGTCCTATTTCTTCAGGAGAGCTTGGTGCTGGATGTGTAGCAGCTGCACTGCCTACTTTGTGGTGTTCGTTCTCTAGTCTCTGCTGGAAAACCAGTTTCATACATTGGAATATAGGACACTCCCCTTCATAACCAGATGTGTTTAATGAATTGTCAGTAATGACTCAGGTGTAGGTAAATGTAGGTCATGAAATTGTCCTGTTTGGGAACCTGACTGTAAAGGCAGAAAAAAGACCTTTCTGTTTCATTGCAGTGGCCACTGCAATTTATGCAAAACACCTGATCATTAAACCCCAAAATTGTTAGCTCCTCTGATTACAACAGCCCCTCTGTTCAAATTGAGAGGCAAGATAAGCTACACTCTAGGCTACATTCTTGCATCCCTCTCTGCTGTTTTCAGAACTCAGGGTTCATTCCCACCGAGGAGTCTCTGGTTAGTAGAAAGTTCCCGTCACCCCTCCCCTTCAAACAAGCCTCCTTGTAAACCCTCATACCTTGGGCTGTAAGCATGTTACAGGCTTGGGGAAAGTACTGATGAGACACCTCCCTAGGACATCTGCCAGACTGTCAGCTGGAAATCGACACAATGGAACTTTATAAGAAAATCCCCCAGGTATCTGCCCAACTTCAGTCCCAAATCCTACTCCATTCCTCATCACCTAGCAACAGCAGCCATTACTCTTGTTAAGTGGAAGCCAGTTTTATTTTCCCTGCCCTTTATTGACTAGTGACACACCAGATCTTTCCCTTTTTGGAAAGTAAAATAAACGTCCTCTCTGTATCTCTTCTTTTAGTTGTAAATTATTGCAGAGCCTGAGTCACCAGCCAAACCCTTACACTGATGTCTGCATGTGACCCTTGTGACCGCTGTTATCATGTCCCCACATGATGGGGGTCAATTAGAACCTGCACCTGACCCAGTGCCACACTGGGGGGAAAGCTCCCTGGAAACAGGACAGGTGATTAACCAAGGCCAAGGACACAGGTCCAGGGTTCTTGTTTCACTAGGTTGTCATCTCCTTGTTGTTTAGCCGGTTCACGTTTTCATTCCTCACTTTCCTCTGAAACAGGCCCACATATTTCCTAGAGTCATAAAGACACTCTGTTGAGAGTGTGCAGGGGCACAGGCCATTTGTGTGTTGATTTTTTATCTTGCGTCTTTTCTGAATTTTAATTCTATTAGCTTCTCATACAGTTTTAAATGTTTTCTATGTACAAGACTAGGTCATCTGCTTAGAGATAAGGAGAAACATTTTAACTTGTTTCTTCCTGATTTAGACATTCTAAATTTATTTTTCTTGCCTAATTATTCTGACAAGGACTTCTAGTTTTGATGAATAGAAATAGTCATAGGGGAGCCCTTTTCTTGGTTCTGATGTAAGAAGAAAAGCTTTGAATTTTTTTCTGTGTAGCAGGATGCCACTTGTTGGTTTCTCAAATGTGGCCTTTAGTATATTGAGGTCCATCACTTCTACACCTAATCTGCTAAGAATTTTAATTCTGAAGTGATTTTCAATTTTAAAGACTTTATTCTATATCTATTTATATGATGGTATACTTTACCCTTCATTCTGTGGATGGGTGTATCATAATAACTGGTCTGCATACATTGAACCATCCTTGCAGCTAGGACAGTATGCCACTTGATCATGGTAAATGGTCCTTTCAGTGTGCTGTTAAGTTTCCCAGTATACTGTTGAGGGGTTTTGCATATATGTTCATCATGGATATTGACTGTCATTTTTGTATGTTTTTACTTGGCTTTGATATGAGTGTAATGAACAGTAAATTTGTTTGGAAATGCTGTCTCTTTAATCCTTGGAATTGTTCAAGAAGAGTTGATTAAAAAGTTATCAATTCTGCTTTGAACTTCTGGTAGAATTCACCCTTGAGTCCATTTGGTCCTTGGCTTTTATTTGGTGGAAGGTTTTCACTATTGCCTCAATTATTTTTTTAAAATTTGTATCAATTTAACAAAGTTGGGATTAAATTCCTAATTTGAGCACCTACTAAGTGGACTGAGAAATACAACTGTAGATCTTCACAGGGTGTGGTCATTGTTGAAATAATAGTTGCTTGAAGACCACATATGTATTCCATGTGGCATCCAAGAGAATGAAATTTAACCATGTTTTCTTGTACAGAATCCATAAAGTACAATGTGTAACAACACGAACGGTTTTGCATCACTGCTCATGTTTGAATGCATGTCTTTTCCAGAAGCTAGTGTGTGACTGTGTGTGTGACTGTATTTCTGTCATGTCTGACTGTTTTTGAGTGCATGTGTGACTATGTGTCTATGTGGCTCTGTGTTTCCTGGACAAGTCCTAAGTGAAAGTTATGGACATAGTGGGTCTCAAGGACTGCTCTTTGGATTCCAACATGCTCCCAATGCACATTTCACCCACCGTGAAGCTAGAAAAACTTGGATCCAGGAGGAAAGCTGGAGGGAGGAATTCCATGATGCACATCCCATATTTCAGGGTCATCTGTTCCCACTGTGGGGTTAGCACTGCTTCCTGCAAAACATCAGGGGCCCCTCATATGAACAGATGTGGGGCTCCCTGTATTTGGTGCACTGAGCTGACAGCTCTTCCCGGGATCAGTGTGGATCCAGAGAGGATGGGTGAGGTCCCACAGCCCTGAGTGTGCTCAGGTCTTTCAGCAGATGGAGGGCCCTGTGAACCAGGAGGGGGAGGGCACACAGAGAGTCAGGCTATGTCTCCTGAGGAATGGATGCAGAGCTGTGCACACAGCCCAATCTTAGCAACTCACCTGTGGAGTTCTCATTCATCGGAGAAATGTTGAAAAGACAGTGAAAAAAGTCACTTTTAGAATTTTTGATGGAGACTTGGTGGAGGAGAGTCCCCATCACTGTCAATAGGTCACCTACAAACAGACAATGTCCCCTATTCCTTGTTGTCTGCAGTGAGAATATGAAAAGTAAGAATCGTCCCTGGAGGAAGCTGAGAGCTTGAGAGGAAATCCCTTCCCCCTACAGGACGGCCTTTCCCTTTCCACCTTCCTCTGGCCCTGTTCCTGGGGCTGCTTTCTGTGCTGTGGGTCTTGAGTGCCTCTTAGGGTCCCTAGCCCCTCTGCAGCCCTATTGTCTCCCTCAGGAAGGTTGTGTCTGGGCTCACACTGACTTCCCCTCACTGTGTGTTTCACACAGTAATACATGGCCGTGTCCTCAGCTCTCATGCTGTTCAGTGTTAAGTAAACTTGGCTCTTGGACGTGTCCCTGGTGATGCTGAGTCAGGATCTCAGTGTTGGGTTATAGTCTGTACCTCCACCACCCCACATAATCCAGACCTACTCCCAAGTCCAGGGGATTAGGACTTGGACAGCTTTGGAGTCTTTAATCACATAGTCAGACCATGAATCATCCTAGTCACAAAAATTATTGGGGTCCAGTTTATGAAATCTCTCAACACTTGGAAGGAAGAGTGCATACCCCTCACTGAAGGAGTCGTGCTGATTGTGTGTCTGTATGAGGAGCCATCAATTCAATGGACCAGGACCCCTGTCTCAGTCCATCATCATCACCATCATCATTTCCTGATTTATAATCATTCTCATAATCTGTAAACATGGTTGTTGTCCACACACAATGACTTATTATCAAATAATAAAAGTAGGTGTCTCCTCTTTTGATATCATTGGGAAATTGAAACCACAACAGCCTCACTTAAAATTGATACAAATCCTTCCAAACAGCTGGTGGTCCTTGACAGGGGAGAGATCCCACCCAAGACAAAGGACTAAACACTTTGTCCAATTCTGTGGTCATTATTGTTGGGAAGCACAGGACTTGGATGGAAAGGCTACAAGGAGGAAATTCTGAAAGGTCACAACCTCCTGGGGGAGTTTGCTGAAGGAGCTACCCATGCCTTGACTTTTACATACAAGTCTGTGTACATGCAAACCCCTGGGTGTTTACTGGAATCATTATGCATAGTCTTTAGACGTCCTTTCTTAAAGGACACTGCAGATGCATGTGTCTTCTCAAGGATGCTTGCCCTGCTGATCATATCTAAAAGTTACTTTTAGTTCAAGATGCTGTTGCAATAAAAGCCTAAGAAAACAGGAAAATGGTGCTGTTTGGTTCCTCTAGCCAGGAAGTACTATAGCCCTCTCTTTCACATCAATATGTGTCAGAGTAATCATTCATCTGTTGCTCAGGGTCTGCTGGTTAGCTCCAGCAAGTGGTGCCCCAAGTGAGGAGGAATGCAATGAGACATGGCTTAAACCTCAAAAATGAAGAGTGATTGTGCAGTAAGTAATTGGAGCCCGGTGGGGATTTCTAAGTTCAAGGGGATTGTTTCTAAGCTAAGGTTTCACAATGGAACAGCAGCTGTCTGCTGGGCAACAGCAATATATGAGTACTTAAACGGTATTGAAAGCAAGTGGGGCCTCGGTTACAGAAGAACAATTAAAGGGCCTGTTGCAGACTTTTATAATTTATTATCCTTGGTTCCCTGACACTGGAACACTAGATCTTGATCTCTGGGAACAAATGGGCAGGGTTTTAAAGAGAAATCAGGCCCAGGGAAATCTAGTGCCCTTGTCATCATTAACTATATGGGCTCTTCTTCAAACTGCACTATGCCCACCCCACATGGAGGATCAAAAGCCTACAGAAGGCCAGGAGGATTTACCACCATCCCAACTCCTGTAGAGCCTGTAGAGCCTGTAGTACCTAAAGCACCGCTGCTGAAAGAAATATTTCCTGATCCTATGCCTCCTGTGTGGGAGAGTCCATCAACTAGGTCCTCAGTTATGGGATCCTGTGTCAGGCAGGCATATCAGAAGGAGAGTTTTTGGTTTGCCCAGTCATGCAAGATCAACAAGGCAATAGGATTCATGAGCCACTCTCCTTTAATACTTTAAGGGAATAAGGAAGACTATCAGAGAAAATGGGGCTAACAGCCTGTTTATAATGGGCTCCTCAATGCCTTGTCTGAATATTATCACATGACACCTCAGGACTGGCAGATTTTGTCTAAAACGACTTTAGAGGCCAGTCAGTATTTGCTATGGAGAGCAGAATATGAGGAGATCTGTGAACAACAGGCTGTTTGTAGGTGTTCACTGGCATCCCCACTTGGCAGCCCTCTCGGCCGCATTCTGGCTGTAAGTCCAAAGCACTGTGAGGCATCTTCTGAGGGATCCATAGAGAAGGAACTTATTTTTCATCCTTATTACCACCCAGAATATTACCTCATTGAACATCAGCACTATTATGGTACTTAGGAGACAAGCAGAAATCCTAATATCAGTATATCTCACCAGGGAATGATAGGGCTCACCAGCTATTGAAGTCTCAGAAACAGCATTGAGCCAATTATGGCACAAAAGATTTTGGGGAATGCTCATTGCAGCCATCATCTTAGCTGTTGTCATTCTGACTACTGCCAGCTTCACTGTGACAGCCTTTTCTGAGTCTGTACAGATGACCACATTTGTAGATAATATGGCCAAACATGTAACTAGGGAATTCAGTATACAACAGCACATAGATCAAAAAATATTAGCTAGAACACAGGCAATAGAGGAAGCCATTGAATATCTGCGGGAAAGACAGGATGCTATAGCATACAGGCTAGTGCTCAATTGTGTTTGGGAACATAACCATATATGTGTCACCCCTTAAAATGGAACAGTAGTCACCATCAGTGGATTGATGTTAAAAAGCATTTATGGGGAGTCTTTCATAATAACCTTACTGAAAAAGTAAACACCTTGCAAAAGCAAATTAAAGAATCCTCACTTGCTATCAATGAACACAAACAACAGACTGCTGCTTAGAATGCAGTAAAGGAGCATTTGGAGTGAATAGACCCCACCAGATGGTTTCCTAGAATCAATTGGCACCTGATCAGACTAACCTTTGCTGTCATTATAATTCACTTTGTTTTTCTTGTAGTCTGTAAGATCATAACTCAAGCAATGAATGCACTTCTCAGACATGGACATTCCAAAGCAGAAAGTTTGCCGCCTCTGTCTGTCCTCTGCAGCCAGCAAAACAAAATAGGGGTAATGTGGGAAAGCACGGAACTTGGTTGGAAAGTCTGTAAGGAGGAAACTCCGAATAGTCAGAACCTCCTGCGGGAGTTGGCTGAAAGCAACTACCCCTGCCTTGACTTTTCCAAACAAGTCTGTGTATCTGTGAGCCCCCAGGTGTTTACTGGAATTTTATGCTTAGTCTTCAGATGTCCTTGCTTAAAGGACATTTCAGACGCGTGTGTCTTCTCAAGGATGCTTGCCCTGCTGATTGTATCTAAAAGTTAATTTTAGTTCAAGATGTTGTTATAATAAAAGCCTAAGGAAATGGGCAAACGGTGCTGTTTGGTTACTCTAGCCAGGCAGTCCCTTAGCCATCTCTTTCACATCAACATGTGTCAGAGTAATGATTCATCTGTTGCTCAGGGTCTACAGGTAAGCCCTGACAATCATCACCATCACCAGCACCACAATTATTATCATCATTTGCCTATTTATAATTATTTTTCTCATTTTCAGTAGACTTTGATTTTGCACACATGTAATGACATTTTATCTCAACGTTTGCTCAGTTTATATAATTGTTCAGTAAAATATCTAGTCATACTTTATTATCTTGTTCGTTTTATTTCTGAAAACTGATGGCTTATTCCTGACTCTTCTCACGTGGCCTTGCATGGGAAGCTGAAAAAAAAAGATAGGGACTCCTTTCCGTATGTCAATAAGAGGTTAAAACCACACAAGCTGTTGTAAGCAGAATTCCTCCTCCTCCCCCACCACCTCAACTAAATAAAATCCCTGAGCAGGTCTCCTTTCCCGGCTCCATTAAAGCAGGTCTGACTTCTGGTGGGTCTTTCCTGTGCCTCCCAGAGATTTCAACTATGAGCATTATAAACATTCTATGCCCCTTGGTGTGTGTTTATCATCACCCTGGACATCTGTACGAAGCTGCTGTGGGTCTCTCTGCATCAGCCTGGCTTCACCTACACTCGGTGCTATGAGCATCATGACAAGTCAATGACCATCACCACCTGCGGTCCTTCTTCTCTAGCTTTGGGGTCACACTCCTCTGGTGCTCACTGTCCAGCACACATGTGTCCTACTGGCTGACAGGGACCATGAGATGTGTGTGGCTGAGCTGCCCTGTTGAGACAGCATATCCTCTGGTTCTATGTAGCTGACTTGGGCAGAATTTTGGATCATTAATTGGTACTTGGCACAAGAGCCTCTGAAAAATCTCTCTGCAGTTTGTCCACGTGAGAAAGTTCTCTGTTGACAACAGATGTTTCTAACTGAGACATCAGAGATAAGTGCAGAGTCAGGAATTCAGGGAGGTTCCCTGAGGGAGATTGATATGAAGAGGAAACCACACAGGACACCAGCCCAAACCTCCTACTGCACTTGCTGCTGGGATGGTCCTTGTGTTCAGGGAACCTGAGCACCCCTGGTGGTCACAGCATCTCCTGCAGAGAGATTTGTGCCTAGGCTCACACTGACTTCCCCTCACTGTGTGTCTGTTGCACAGTAATACACAGCTGTGTCCTCCGCTCTCAGGCTGTTCATTTGCAGATATAGCGTATTCTTGGCATTGTCTCTGGAGATGGTGAATCGGCCCTTCACAGCATGGCGTAGGATGTGGTACTCCCATCACCCTTAATGTATGAGACCCACTCCAGCCCCTTCCCTGGTGCCTGGCGGACCCAGTTCATCCAGGAGCTACTGAAAGTGAATCCAGAGGCTGCACAGGAGAGTCTCAGAGACCCACCAGTCTGAACCAAGTCACCCCCAGACTCCACCAGCTGCACCTCACACTGGACACCTGCAAACACAAAGACATCCTGGTCAGGAAACACTCACATGTCTACTATTTCTCCCACTCATATCCACTCAAATACTCAGTATATCTTGTTCTCCATAAATTACCTCTCAAAATAGCAAAAAGGAAAACCCAGCTGAGACCAAAGCCCATGGTGAGTGGTCTGTGTTCAGTCCTGATCAGGGAATGGGAACACCTGGGGATCCTGGGGTTGGGCTCCTGTCTCAGAGCTGCAGGGTCAGGGCTGGGCTGTTTGATATGATCAGAGGGGCCCCTATTTGCATGTCCTCCTGCTATATAGGGAGGTCTTGGGTTAGAGGCTTACCTTAAGGACATGGTCACAGAGTGTGACATGTCCAAGGGTGCATGCTTCTTAAGAATTATACTCCACATCAGGGCCTGTACCCTCCCCACTGGACCCAACTACTTCAGGCGACCCGTACAAAGACCCAGGAGATAAAATTGTCCTAAAAAGAAATAGAGGAGGTTTAAAATGAGAGGTGCCTTTGACAGTCACCAGTAATGTCAACCAAGATAAATCAATCCTCACAACCAGAGAAAGAAGAAAGAGTGCAGGAGGTTCATGTTCAGGAGACAGGAATTTTCATCCGATACCACTTCCACTACAAAGTGATCAGAGGAAAAACTAAGACCAGAGTGTGAGCCTAGAGCCTGTGAACCAAGTGCTGGGGAAAGTGGATTGTCTGTGTGGGTCTCTGGGAACCAGAAACATGAACTATAGTGACACAGACAGAGCTCCCAGGTCCTATTCCTTCAGGGAAGTTTGGTGCTAAGGTGTGGCAGCTGCATGGCCTCCTTTGTGGTGTTTTTTCTCTAGACTCTTTTGGAAAACCAGTTTCATACATTAGGATATAGAACACTCTTAGTCATAACCAGGTGTGTTTAGGGGAAGATGTCAGTAATGAATTAGGTAATTAACTTTAAGTCATGAAAATGTTGTGATTGGAAACCTGATTGTAAGGACAGGAAAAGGGCTTTTCTTTTTCTTTGCTCGCTCACCACAATTTATGAGAATTATATTATAACTAGAGGCCCGGTGCACAAAAATTTGTGCCCCCCGGGGGTA
>NW_005366193.1:57500-61623 GCF_000412655.1 Myotis brandtii
TCTTGGCTGACAGTTAATTTGCATAAGGATATGCTGATTAGCCAATGGGAAGGGTAGCGGCCATACGCTAATCACCATGTTTCTCTTTTATTAGTGTAGATTAAACCCCAACATGTTTAGCTTCTCTGATTCAAACAACTCCTCTGTTCAAACTGAGGGACAAGAGGAGCTACTCTCAAGGCTGCATTCTTGCATCTCCCCCTCCCCCCCGCTCCCTGCTGTTTTCAGAATTCTGAGAACATTCACAACAATGAGTGTCTAGTTAATAGAAATTTCCCTTCATCCTCCTCTTCAAAAAGCCTCTTTGTGAATCTTCATACCTTTTTCTCCAAACATGTCACAGGCTGATAAGACACCTTTCTAGGATATCTGCCAGATTGTTTCCTTGAAAGCAAATAAACTATCACTTTTAAAGACAATCCCCCTGATATCTGGTCAACTTCAGCTCAAAATCCTCCCCCCTTCCCTGTCACCTAGCAACAGCAGACATTACTCTTTAAAGTAGAGCTGCATTTTTTTCCTGCCCTGTATTGACTACTGATACACCAGTGCTTTCTCTTTCTGGAAAGTAAAATACTCTTCCTCTCTGTATCTCTCCATTTAGTTGTGAATTGTTGCACAGCACATGTTACCAGCCAAAAGCTTACACTGTTGTCTGCATGTGACCCTTGTGACTACTGCCACCAGGTCCCCACACGATGGGGGTCAACTGGAATATGAACCTGACTCAGTGCCACATTGTGGGGGAAGCTCACTGGGAGCATGATCAAGGATTATCCAAGACCAAGGGCACACAAGTCCAGGGTTCTTGTTTCATTAGTTTGTGATCTCCTTAATGGTAAGGCAGTTCAAGCGGATGGATGTGGGGGCTCCCAGTTTTTGGTGCACTGAGCTGACAGCTCTTCCAGGGATCAATGTGGACCCAGAGAGGATGGGTGAGGTCTGCCAGCTTTGATTGCGCTCAGGCCTTTCAGCAGAGGGAGTGCCCTGCGATTTCCCTGGAACCAGGAGGGGGAGGGCAATTGGAGATTCAGACACTGAGGGGGCTGTGAGCCTGAGGGATGGAAGCTGTGCACACAGCCCAATCCCAGAAATCCACCTGTGGAGTTCATACTCCTCAGCAAAACGTTGAAAAGACAGTGAAAAACATTTTTAGACTTTGTGAAGAAGACTTGGTGAAGGAGCGTCCCAGTCATTGCCAACATATCACCTACAAATAGACAATGTCCCTTCTCCTTTGTTGTCTGTAGTGAGAATATGAGAAGAATCCTCCCTGGAGGCAGCTGAGAGCTTAAGAGGAAATCTCTGCACCCAATAGGAAGGCCCTTCCCTCCCCACCTCCCTCTGCCCCTGCTCCTGGGCTGCTCTCTGTGCTGTGGGTCCTGAGCGCCCTCTGCAGTCCAGCCCTGCTGTCTCCCTCAGGGAGGTTTGTGTCTGGGCTCACACTGACTTCCCCTCACTGTGTCTGGCAAAGTAATAGATGGCCATGTCCTCGGTGGTCATGGAGCTCAGCTGCAGGGAGAACTGGTTATTGGAAGTGTCTCTGGAAATGGAGGTCCGGTTCTTGAAGGAGGGGCTGTAATAAGTGTTTCCATCATAACATGTGGACCCCACTTCACTGGGGGCTGGCTGATTCAGCTCCAGCAACCACTGGGGATGGAAGAACCAGAGACAGTGCAAGTGAGGGAGAGGGTCTGCGAGGGTTATACCAGTCCTGGGCCCGACAGCTGCACCAGCAGCTGCACAGGGGATGGATAGGACACCTGTAGATAAGGAGCATCAGTCCTGTCAGTCACTTGCAGTCTCAGCCATCCCATGACCCCTGTCTGACCCCCGAGACCCTCACCTTGGGGGCTGTCACCAGGCACAGGAGAAGACCCAGCAGTCTCTTCTTCTAGAGCACAGCTCTGCCTTTCCATAGACCTCAGCCCGGTGTGAGGAGAGAGCTGTGAGCCTGCACAGCACAGGAGAGGATTTACCCTGGAGCTTGAACAGAAATTTGCATGTGGAGCAGACTTTCCTATAAGTGGAGGGACTGAGGTCAACCTGCCCTTGTCATAATAGGATCTTTGTGGGGGAGTCTTTTCTCTGGACCTCAATCAACATGTAAATCAGGGACAGGGGACCACGTGGGTCATGAGACACATTGGATTCAGGTCAAAGCACAGCCTCACCTTTCTGAGCATAAGAAGAAACATGGACTGGATGAGCAAGTTACACTTTTACCTTCTCAGCCATATTTCAAACAGATGAAAAAGGGATTAGCATTTGTTCAGACCATTTCTGAATCTGAACACTATAGTATGTCTGCAATTTCCAGATTTTTATCATAATTTTATACAAATAATTTCTCCCTTTGTGTAGAAAAGGAAAATAAAGGAAAGCCATTATCAATATCTTATATCATAATTTATGACGTTACTTTGATCTGAGAAACTGCTTGCCAAGCACAGGCTGGTGGGACATTCTTGCTCCTTGATGTTGGAAATGTTGTGATTGTGTCTACAGCTTCCTGTGCAAACTCTTTCTTTATGCAAGCCCATGGCCTACTGCAGAGACTCCAAATTAGTGACATCAGAAATAGTCATGCCCTGTGACAATGCCTGGAGGGAGTCCTGGGGTACAGGGTGTCTGCATCGTGGCTCAGGGAAGGCTGCCAGTGTGTTCAGGAAGGTACTGCCATGTATGGTCATGTTCAAGCACATGCAGGTCGAGGTCCAGAGCCTGGAATCAGCCTGTCCACTGCCTACTCACCTGTCTGCTCCCAAAAATCTGTGTGACACTGGAAACCTGAATGACATAGGAAGACAGGGACCCATGACCTTGTACCCTTGGTACACCTCCTGTCCCTCCACAGCCACCAGGCCACTGGCCCTAGAAGACTCAGGTGGGATCTCCTGTCAGGATCAGACATCAGCATCTTGGAAATTCTCATAACAGGCCGTCCAATAGCCATAGCACACCCATGGCACAGGGTGAGTTCTGGTAAGGAAAGATGTCTCCCTCTCCCTGGGAGCCTGCACCTGAATCAGCTGATTCCCTCTCAATGGCTGGAGAGGAGCCCATGGATGGGGCCCTGGTGACAGGTGTTTGTGGTGTCAGTTCTGTACCAGCTCAGGTCCTCAGAGGGAGGGGCTGGGGCACCCTCCATGGCCAAAGCTGGGGAAGTTCTGATATGAACGGAAATGGCACTGAGAACACTGGAACAGTATTGGGTGGAGCAAGTCAGACCACTGAACTCTGACCTCCCTGACCTCTGACCACACAGCCTTCCCCTGCTTGGGGCTGGGGTTCACTCTAAATACTAATGCATTAAATTAGAGTTTACCTTGGAATTACTTAAGAATATTCCTAGTATGTGTAATTCAATTAAGCTCCTAGGAAAGTTAGCATGAAATATCTACACTAATAAAAGAGAAACATGGTAATTGGCGTACGACCGCTACCCTTTTCATTGGCTAATCAGTGAGTATATGCAAATTAACTGTCAGCCAAGATGGCAGCCGGCAGCCAGGCACTGAAGCGAGCAGGGAGGCTTGCTTGCTGCAGACTCCAACGTTCACCGCCTCACTTGCCGGCCTCTCAGTTGCAACTCTAAGCAACTATATACTATGTTGCAAATAAGAAGCTAAACAAAACCCCAGAAAAGGGCTTCCATTCAGCCGGGCTCGGACCGCAACATTGTATCTATGTTTTCAGCAGCGAGGCCTCAGAGCTAAAGCTGGCCCAGAAAAAAAAAAAAAAAAAGAGAAGAAAACAAGGAGCGGTTGGAAGCTTTAGTCACTCGCCAGCCGGAAAACAGCCCTCAGCCCCTCACCCAGACTGGCCAGGCACCCCAGTGGGGACCCCCACCCTGATCCAGGACACCCTTCAGGGCAAACCAGCCAGCCCCTACCCATGCACCAGGCCTCTATCCTATATAGTAAAAGGGTAATATGCCTCCCAGCACCGGGATCAGCGGAGCAGCGAGGCTCCCGGCACCGGGATCAGCATGACAGGGGGCAGCGCCCAAACCCCCTGATCGCCCTGCGGCTCTGTGTGTGACAGGCTGCGGCGCCCCAACCACCCCCCCCCACGGGCCCTGCTCTGTGCCTGATAGGGGGGACCTCCCCAATCTCCTGAC